>NC_051073.1:82935095-83119451 GCF_004664715.2 Peromyscus leucopus
GAGAAAGGATGGCTGGACATCTATCTTTAACTATGGGCCAGCACCTGAATCAATGTTGTTTGCATTTTAGTTTGTCAACTAGGCAAGGTATGGAGAACAGAGACATGGTATAATTGGTTAGTAGGACAGGTAGGGCATGCACAAAGAGAGGAGAAGTACTAGAGAGACTTTGTACAAACAATACAGACATAACAGAGACCAGCAAAAGGCAAACATTTGCCTGAGGGATTTCCATATGTAATTGGGAAACTCAGTCTAAACTTGGCAACCAAAATCACTTGATACAGATTGTACTTTCTATGACAAAAGCAAAGTAAGGTTTCACAGGATGTCTTTCAGTAGAAGACTAACAGCAGTGCTGTGACTGGTTCAGGGCTTTTTCATTCTATGGGTAAGGATTTTAATCTTTGTTCAGCTTTGTTTCGTGATCTGAGAAAGTCCAGTTTGGTAGTCTCATTAAATCTTGACCTTAATGATATATTATGGGATGTTTTAGAGAAATTGAGAAAGAATTGCAATATCTTAAATGTGTTCAAAACTATACCAAAGAAACTCAATTGATGGGTTTAGTAATCTGCTTCCCCTGGTCAAAGGATCCCCAATAAGTCCCCCAGGTAAGAAGTTTAAAATTTCAAATGATGAGAGCAAAAGAGAAAATCATATTTTGAAGGAAGTACATAGGCTATTAAAAACCCAATAGCCATGTTTACAGCCTGCAGATTTGTCTCTAGAAATATGTTCTTGATTTGATATGAATTTATGATGCCTTGATGAAATGAGTTGGTTGCTATTGTATTCTTTAAAAAAACGTAGTAAAACTTGATGTAATTTCTCCCTTAGAAGTAATTGTGGGTGGGTGGGTCAATAGTCTCAGTTAAGGCATGAGTCACCTGAATAACTTCTGTGAGCCTCTAATTTTATATCTTGAAAAAGGATTTATGACTATTCAATTTATCCTTTACTCTTGTGGAGTTGTCTTGCTTTATCTGACATAGTAAAAACCTAAAGTGTCCTGTAAATCTGTCACTAATATCCTTATTTTTATTAACAATGTTTTATCTACTAGTAGGGGCAAACAGTGACATCACAGCTGGAATGAAAATGGAGTAAATGTATATCATATAGTACAGAAGAGTTGTTCATCCTGCCTTGAAGTATACACAAACCATCACCATTTTCAAGTACTTTGTGCTTTTCCCTACCATCCTGTATTGTGTTGGTCAGCAAACTCCAACAACTTAGGTGGAAATAATCTGTAAGGATATCACTAGCTGTAGTGGGAGGGGATATGCAAGGGTGCCATGATTGAGCTAAGAGAAAAGTTTTTTTACAAAGATAAAGATATGAGGTTGACCTAGAAAATCAGTAACAATCTCAGCAGTTCAGATCTCTGGTACCAGCAGACAGACAGACACTGGTTGCTTTTCTGTATCAGTGAGCCACTGTGGTCTCCTGCAGAGCTGGCAGCCTATGCTCTAGCACAGACAGCCATGGAGGTAGATATACCAGGATCCTGGAAAATGGAGGAAAGATGAAGTAAATGCGAGTTTCTTTACCTATCAGAGGGAATATCCTTGGTGTCACCCACTTCCTTCTTCTCTTTTGCACTCTTCTTTACTTCTGCTGTGTTCAGGATGAACATGGGGTCTTGTACATGCCAGGCAAATGCTCTGCTGCTGACCTATATACACCCCTGACACCTCTCATTTTATTCTTTCATCCATTTTCTATCCCTACACTTTTGAGTTCTCTCTCTGTTTCTTTTGAGAGATAATCTAAAGTAAATGACATATATTTGAATCATTGTCCCTTGGTTTGTTTCTGGGAGACCCTGAACTAAGAGAGTACATTGATATCAACTGCCAGCTGCATGCAAGGCAGCCATCTTTCATCCCATGAACAAAGGAAGGCTGTGTTTTAACTTGTTTGCTCAGTATTTGATATTTCTATCCTACTCCATGGCAGCCTAAAAAAGGCTGATTGACTTGCTTAAAGCATAGGCACTATATTTAGGAATGTTTAGATTAAGTTCATGCTTAATTTGAGTTTGAGTGCTTTATCCTTAAACAAAACAGCAGCTGAAATTTTTCCAAATGGATTGTTTGATTCAATGATTTGTAAACTACATTCTACAAATGCAGCTTCCAAAAGAATTTGTTAAATATCTGTAGGACTCCCTGAGTGTCTTGGATAAGACACAGTTCACCACACCAGCATATAATATAGTATCCATAAACTTAAAACTCCCTCAAGTTCCCACACCAGCATTCATTCATTTCATTCACTGGCTGAACCTCAGTCTGAGCACAAGTATTCCAAATTCTGGGTAAAAGAGGCTGAAGATGTAGAGATGGGAACTGCATTCATCCATTTCATTATTCTTTCATTTATAGAAGAGTCACTGAGCACTAAGTATATTAAGGGAAAGGTTTTTTTTAAATTATGGTTAAGATGTGAGCTCCACTAGTTTAATTTATGCTTATTCATTTTTGTTTGCTCATCAACTTGTAAGTAATATTAAAGGAGCAATAACTCCTTGATTAGTGCCCAGTATAAAGAAAAGAGGCAGGGCTGTGTGGTCCATGAGTTGGTGAGAAAAGTAGACTATTAAGGATCTGAGTAAACCTTTCCCAAGTAAAGTCCCTTTACCTGTTGAGGTGTATGTCTCTGTTTCTCCTAGAAACACTCTTCCATGTGTATGGAAAGGGGTGAGTAGGCTAAGGGTTGCTCCAGGGAAAACGTCAATTGACTGTGAGATGTGATCTGAGGATGGGTAGATACAAGGGCAGGAACTTCCAGAACCTGCCATGCTTCCACTCTGAGAATTATGTTTAGCTTGTGAGATTCCTCTGCACAAGTGAGACCTGGACAGCTTTCCTTAGTAAAATCTGTAGACATTGGTTTTTCAAGACAGGGTTTCTTTATATAATAGTTCTGGCTGTCCTGGAAATCACTTTGTAGATCAGGCTGGCCTCGAACTCATGGAGATCTGCCTGAATCTGCTTCCTGAGTGCTATGATTAAAGGCATGGACCACCATGTCTGGCCACATTGTATAATTTTAATTTTTTAAAGTTAGAATATAAATACATCATTTCTTTATTCCTTTTTTCCCCTCTAACTCCTCCCATGTCTTTCCCCTCTTGTTCCCTCTCAAATTCATAGTCTCTTTATATATAGCTTTCTCAGTCTGTCTAGTTTTGCAAAGTTTGCATTTCACTAATGTTTTTATGTAAGGAACAGTGAAATACTTGCTTTGATAATTAAACCCAATTGGCTTAACACCACTTAGTGTAAGTTAATGGTAACTGGGGACACACCTGCACCCTAGTTCTTGCGCTGCCCAGGTAGAAAGATCTGCACCCTAGTATGTCCAAGTATGGCATGTACTAGTCAGGACAGGATTCACTCTCTTCCAGGCCAGAGCTGGGTGCTGAGGAATGGCAGCCTGTTCTCATACAGACAGGATGACCATGCAGTTCAGTTCATCACAGCTCTCCTTATTCTATTCTTTAACAATTTATTTATTTTTATTTTCTGTGTAGGAAATTTTGCAAGCATGTGTATCTACACCATATGTATGACTGGTAGCCATGGAGGCCAGAAGAGGGTATTGATCCCCTGAAACTGTTATTACCAGCAGTTGTGAGATGCTACAACTCTCAGCCAGAGCAGCAAGTATCTGCTAAGCCATCTTTACAGCCCCTACTTATTCTTTCTTGCTCAGAAACCACATTGGGATCTGGGGAGGTGACTCAGTGGGTAATGTATTTGTCATTCAAGTATGAAGAATTGATCTCAGATCCTCACATCCCAGGTAAAGTGGAACAAGACAAAGTGTCTTTAATTACAGGGTTTCTATAGCAAGATGGGAGGTAGATTCAGGAGAATCCCTATAATCCTGGTTAAGAGCCAGCTAGCCTGGCTTACACAGAAACTAAAGACAGGAAACCAAGAGACACTGTCTCAAAGAAGGTGGAAGGAGTAGACTAAACCCAAGGAGCTGTCCTTAGACTTTTTCAGGCCAAAGTGGCACTCATGCACATACACATGAATGCACTCCTTCCTCAACACATACACACACAACACAAACAAATGTACACCTTCCCAAGACACACATGAATGTGTACCTCCCTTAATACATACACACATACATATTCACACACACATACACACATACACTCACACACATAATTAAAATAATATTTTAATTAATAATACATTTAATGAAATAATTTATTTTTTTAAAAAAATCTGAAGACACTGTTACTTTGAAAGTTACCAAGTGGAGAATATAGATAGGGAAAGAGATCAGGGAATTCTCCAATCATAATTTACCATTTAGCTAAGAAGTGACAAAATTAATTTCATTCATTACTTTTGAGTGAAACAATTATTTTTCCTCATCCACTCACTAGAAGATCCAAATAATAATCTTGAATAGAGAATAAGTAAGATAAACTCTGCTTGCTCTCTTCGCTCTCTCTCTGCTCTCTTCTCTCTCTCTCTTTCCACTTCTTCCACTGTCACTTTCTCTGAAAATTGGTCAAGAATCTTGGATTTCTGACATCATGAGATAGATAACACAGAAAGCTTTCACCTCCAAATTCAGCAAAAATAACACCTACTAAACATGTGTGCTGCAGAATACTACATTTGGGGAAGATGCTCTGCCATACCAATTGGATGTGAGAAATCTACACTAATGTTTTATTTGTCAGTAGTTTTTAAACATATACAGGAAAGCATTACAGTTCTAAGGATAAGAATGATGCTTGCTTTTGTTGGTTGGTTCAACAAAAATTATTTTATTCATTTTTTAGGGCTGATGGAGATAGCATGCCAAGAAGCAATAATCAACTGTGCCACAAGTACAGAGTGAGAGATATTTGTTATAATGAGTGTTGTATACATCTAAACTGCATGACATCCACCTAGCTAGCAGGTATGATGATACAAGATTAAAATTGGTGATTCAGTAGAGACAGTTATGGGATCTATAATATCAGAGATAATAACAAGTATTCTTCAAAACATAACTCTTTGACTACTAATATGATGGCAATATTGTGAAACTTCAAATAGTTAGAATACTTTAACTCTACCCTAATTATGGGAGTTACTGAAATCTAAATAACATGATAACTGTGCATATGTACATGTGGCTTAAGTTTTAATTTTAATTGGCCAGTACTGAACATGTATTTATAGAGTACAAAAACATGGGTGCATATATGCATATCTATGTGTATGTATAGCTGCAAAAACCAATCAGTCTGATTTGCATATCCTCCACATTACATGCAAACATCTGTGAGTATCCAATGATGATGTGTTCAATGGGTAGGCAAAGGTAGCTGAAGAATATGCCTCTACCCTGGCTTCTGTCTTGCCTATATGGTAAGTTTGATAGCTACATCCTCAATAAACATCAAAGTACATGTATTTACTCTTATAGTAGAAGGTATAATGTTTGCATGTAATTTAAACATGTGCTAAAAGTCATGTCTAGAATACTATAATACCTAATATAGTTTAAATGCTATGTAAATAATTGTATTATTTGAGTACCCATTGAAATCTAATTATTTTCTCCTGTACTAGGTTGGTATTTCACACCTGCCTATATATATATGCACACACTATGTGCATATGCATTCCTATTTTTTGTTGCATTATTCCACTTTTGCTTAGAAAGACCTTAATTATGAACACTTTCTTAGAATAATCTAGAATGACACTTCCACCATTCCTCTCTAAAAAGGAACTTTTTAACATTTAGCGCTTGTTGATCTATGAACATCCAGAAGACCTCCATTGGGAATTGTGCGGCAGGCTTAGTTATTTAAACCTGCTCACAGTTTCAATTTGGTGTTTCCATTGTTCAATTTCATTTTTCCCTCTCTGGCCAAGATCACAAAGGCAACAAAGACTCTTCAATTAAAAAACATTTTTCTTATTCTTAGGCCTATATTTACTTAAAAGAAAGTAAAATTATAGTTCTTGTCTATAAAGAACATAGCATATCTTGAACAAGAAAGGGGTTTATATATAATTGTTCAGGAAGATATGAGGCATATTTAACTTAAAATTAAAGTAGACATTCTGACTATTCCCAAATGAAGGATTTGCTCTACAAGAGGCTCAGATAATACAATCCACCCAAAATGAACTTTTAGGTGATTGTAACCAATTTTAAGGTTGTATATAGCATAATCAGGTTGCAAAGACTAAGCTATTTAAGTAAGTTAACCTCCAACATACCTTCTAGATGAGTAATTCCCTGAATTTACTATGTTTTCATTTATGTGTATTTAATATGAATTGTTCTAACTAAAACAAAATTTGCACTAGTTAATGCAAGGCTTAGTAAGTTGATAGGTTAAGATGATGTGGTCAATTCTTACCTCAGGTTCTTGTCTCTCCCCCTTCTTCCCCCACACACACTTCAAGAACATAGTGGGAAGACAGCAAAGGGAAAACAAGTGGAATTTTTATGCAGGAGTAACAATTTAAATATGAAACAAAACAATGACCAGTATGACAAGATAATCCTGGAGGTGCAGTCGTGGCATTTATATCTTGGCAGTAACTAACAGTTGTCTAAATAGACTTAAGACCTGGTCAGCTGGTTGAGAAACATGCCTGGTACTTTAAAATTAGCCAAACTACATGTTTCTGTGGGATGGTCTGTATGTCAAATTAATCTGATTGGTCAATAAATAAAACACTGATTGGCCAGTGGCCAGGCAGGAAGTATAGGCGGGACTAACAGAGAAGAGAATTGAGAGAACAGTAAGGCAGGAGGAGACACTGCCAGCCGCTGCCATGACAAGCAGCATGTGAAGATGCCAGTAAGCCCCAAGCCACGTGGCAAGGTATAGATGTATAGAAATGGATTAATTTAAGATGTAAAAACTAGACAGCTAGAAGCCTGAGCCATTAGGCCTAACAGTTTAAATAATATAAGTGTCTGTGTGTTTTGTCAGACTGACGGGGCTTAGCAGAGAAAAAACTCTCCAGCTACAACATGTGGCAGGGAAGTTGTGGATCTTAGAAGAAAAGTTACTACTGCCACTTTATTAGATCAGTGTTATTCCTAATTTAATTTTAAATGCTTGTCTTTATACCCGTAGACAAGTTTAGATCTTACTCCTCATAAAATAAGCTTCTTTTTGCAGAAGGAGACCATTATAGAAAGCCACAACTAATCAAAATCCAGAGGACAACTGATGGTGAAATGACCAGCATCAATGAATACATTAACAATACAACTTTACCCAAGGCTCAGGGAACATCAGAGAAGAGGAGGCAGAAAAATTGTGACCATGAAGTCTGCTGTGAGATTATGCCTTTTAGCTATAACAAGGAAGCTACATCCATGAAATCTAACATCATGGCTGCCTAAAGAAGACATGAACAATTCCAACAACAGTTGGCATCCCAGTGTAGAGATAGGAAATCCCACAGATCCCTATCTCTAGATGAAGAGCTACAGATAATAAATAAATGTTGGGAGAAGGATGATTAGTCTTTCCAAAGAATAAGCCCCTTAGTAGGTGTTCCAATGCTGGGTGGTCAGTCCTAGAAACATACACATGCAGGCAACACTAAAAGGACTCAGTAGGTTGGATTTGTAAGTTGGTTATATGTATATGAAACAATATTGGAGTATATTAATGAGGAGTCAATTAATTTGGGTGGTAAATTTTTTAAAAAATTGGATAGGAAAGTCGAATCCTGAGACCTTTAGTAGTAGAATGTCAATGGAGAGAGGCTATGGGTCTCACAGCTCTGTGCTTTCAGCTGGCTTTGGGATGCCAGGCAAGACTATTAGCAAGTAGCACAGCTTTAAGGCACCCCAAGATTCTAACAAGGGGAAGTACCTTCAGAGAAAGTTTGCAGAAAGAAAGTCATCAATGAGAGTAGTATGAGAAGATTTCTGTCTTTGGTAAGTCTTAAAGGTCAGAGACAGTTGCAGGACTGAACTCTTCCATGCAGACAAAGTAAGAAGCCTTGGAGGCCAATGTCAGTGAGAGTCTCCCTACCTATGTCCTTTGGTCAAACTCTGGAGGCTAGAGCAGAGGGAGTCTGATCAGTCCCAGTTGAAGGCAGAGACCTCAGGTGTCTTTCTTCTCTGAAGTTTGGGAAGCAGGGGATTGCTGAAGCAGGACTGAGGCTGACCTGGAGAAGGTCTCAATCGTTTTCTTTCTCTTGCTCCTCTGATCCCAGGAATCTGAATTTCCACAGGTCACTCTGTTACATAGAAGCAATTGGGCTCTGGTTAGCTGATGTGCCTGTATGCAAATGAGGTTGAAAATGAGATCTATTAGAGAATAGCTATCCAACTTGGATGGGAAGGGAAGAACTCTAAGCCCTTTTGACTTTCCCAGGCAGGTCAGTAGTCTAACTCCCACTCTAGTGCCAGAGAAGCTGACATCCAGTTGTTAAAGGGAGTTTCTTCTTACTTTAAGGTTGCTGGGTGACACATGACCACTTTTGCACTTGTAGCTACTTTCCACTAGAGATCATTTTACCATGATCATCCTTGATCATCATCAGGGCAGTAGGCTGATGTTCCAGGTCTTCCATTCTACACCTGAGTGTAAACTCAGGGCTTTTCATGTCAGTTTCCTCTAGCCAGGGTTTGGGGTATTTTGCTCCATTCTGGCCCCTGTTTCACCAACAGCTGAGATTATCCACTAGACCATGGGGGTAGGCTGTCAGATACAGTCCACTTTAAGCTCCTTCAAGGTTTCTGGGTTTCTTTGATCCTTATCAAAACCTAAAAGAGTTTCAGTGAACAAACTTTGTCTTGTAAAAAAGTAAGCCTAGGTATTCTACTGTGGGATGTTCTACATGCTATGTATGTGTTGCTCTGATTGGGTGATAAATTGAAAAGCTGATTGGCCAGTAAGTAGCCAAGCAGGAAGTATAGGCAGAATAAACAGACAAGGAGAATTCTGGGAAGAGGAAGGCTGAGTCAGTAGATGCCAGCCTACTGTCCAGGGAGCAGCATGTAATGGCACACAGGTAAAGCCATGGAAAATGTGGCAACATATAGATTAACAGAAATGGGCTGAGTTTACATGTAAGAGCTAGTCGGTGGTAGGCCTGAGCTAATGGCTGAGCAGTTTTAATTAATATAAGCTACTGAGTGATTATTTTATAAGCAGCTAAGAGGTCCATGGGGCTGGGCAGGACCATAGAAAACATCAGCTACAGTATTTCTTCTTGGGATTTCTTACATGTACATTGAGCATCAGAGTATTGCTAGGAACATTAGTTCCTAACCAAGGACCACTGGAATACAGGTGTGTCTCTGATAAGAGCAGGTCCTTAAACTGTGTTTTTATGGTTAACACCTGGACCTAGAAGAGCAGATGCATTTTGACAGGATGTTTTGAGCAGGCCCTCACATCTTGTACTACAGCCAATTACAAAATCCTTCTTTTATGAGACCATATTAGCTACAAAATATTCCTTTCCAAAATACCTTTTAGTGTTTGGCATGCCATTCTTATTGCATGGGGACTTCATGGGGAAGTTGTCAATGACCCAGCTTGCTTCAAATTGAGTATTATCCCTAAAGAAGTTGAAGATAAAGCATCGTGCATGTAGATAAAAGTGTCAAAGCCAAGGCAAGTAGCTGCCTTTCTAATAATTTTCAGCAGCTCATAATAGCTGTAATTGCTGAGAAAGAGGAACCTGTGGTCTCAACCAGTGTCTAGTCTGTTAGTATAGCTTTTCTCTGCAATATTTGTATTTCACATCCTTCTCATTGAGCTTGGCATTTCAGTCACTGGAAATAAAATGTCCCCTGTATTAGTTGTAAGACTTTAAATAAGATAACTAGCTATATTAGTGCTTGAATATTCTTATCTGAAAAATGCATAAAATAAGAGCATCCGTGATAGGATGACAAGCAGATTATAATAGATACTCTATTCTAGTTACTAGTAGTATTTACAATATAATTTTTCAGAAGAAATAGTTCTCTGTAGTAACTGATCCTGAACTGAAAGTGCACTGAGAAAAGTTGGTTAATAAATTAGTGTTTAGCTTCTCCATTGGTCAGCCTGAACAGTCTACTTTCATAATCCAAAATACATAATAATGTGCTTCAAAATGATATTTGTATTTCTAAAATATTCTATATTGTCCAGACAATGAATAATAACCTTATATATTATTTGCTTCCTTACCTTCATTTAATAGCCATATTTCTAAGCTGAGTGTACAAACATGCTGTGGGATGTTCTGTATGTCAAATGTGTTGCTCTGATTGGTTAATAAATAAAACACTGATTGGCCAGTAGCCAGGCAGGAAGTATAAGTGGGACAAGCAGAGAAGAGAATTCTGGGAAATGGAAGGCTGAGGCATAGAGACGCTGTCAGCTGCCACCATGACAAGCAAGATGTAAGGTACTGGAAGGCTATAATCCATGTGGCAACTTATAGATTAATAGACATGGGTTAATTTAAGGTAGAAGAATTAGATAGCAAGAAGCCTGCCATGGCCATACAGTTTGTAAGCAATATAAGTCTCTGTGTGTTTACTCAGTTGAGTCTGAACGGCTGTGGGACTGGTGAGTGAGAGAGATTTGTCCTGACCGTGGGCCAGGCAGGACTGGAGAACTCTCCAGCTATACAAACATTAATTTCTGTCCCTCTAAAGTGTTCATATCTAGTGAGGAGTAATTAAAAAAGATGTGCCTATTAACTAGTCTAAAATCTGACTGAGTTAAAAAGTAGGACTATATACTTGGAACTAGTACTAACTGCACAAGTACAGCCAGTACCAATGTGCAGTTAAATTGGAGAATTGAAAAATGATAAAAATTACCTTGCAACACTGTCTGGTATTTAGGATAGAATATATTTCTTTAATCATCACCATTGTCATTTATGTATATACATGCATGCATGCATAGGTATTCATCTATATACATGTCTGTATGTACTCATACAGAATAAGCCAATTTTTATAGTGGTTTTCAGATAAATAGAAAGCTAAAGTCATGAATTCGACAATTGGACCCCTTTCCCCATTTCCTAACAGTCTGTTAACTAGGGTAATTAACTTTAGCTAAATTTCCATGCTTTACTGGGAGAAAGACTTCAGGAGAAAATTAAAATATGAAAAGAAAAACATAAATAGTGTTGTTATAGCTGTTTCCCCCAAATTGAAGTATTTCCTCATAGAAGGAAGGAGACACAAAAGATTCTATAAACCTAATTAAACTTGTAACACTCAGGGAGCTTAGAGAGTCTCAAGACTCACAAAGCCTCTCCCTGAATTGGCATAAGCAACAGACTATTTCTGAGGAAAATGATGCTCTTTAGTGAAGTTGCTTGCAAGTTTAGAAAATCACAGGGATACAACTTTCATGAATTTTCACTCATGTTTGAGTGGGGCACTTCAATGATACAGTTAACTTTTAAACAACCAAGGCCCTGTAAACAATGCCAGTATACTCATTGGTTCAACAGCTGGATGTGGTTTGGGTCATTTCTTTGGTCTGTTGTTGGTGCCCTTTCTCTGGTGAACAGATGTTTGTTCATGGCACCCCAGGAAATATCACAGAACAAATGTTTACAAATGCTTTCATATTAGGGCTAGAAAGATGGCTCAGTAGCCATCTTAAGCAGCATTGATAGCTCTGGAAGAGAACCTGGGTTCAGTTCCTGGCACCCACATGGTGTGTCACAGCCATTTGTAACTCCAGGCCAGAGGTGAATTCTGAATGTCTTCTTCAATTATTCTGTATCTTGCGTTTTGAGACAGAGTCTTTCAGTGAACACAGAGCTCTGATTTGGCAATATGTGCTGGAGAGCAAAATCTAGGGATTTTTTTTTTTTTGGCAACCCCATTACAATCTACAAATCCATGTGCCACTATACTTGACCACTTGTATAGGTAACAAGTATTGTGGCAAACATTTAACTGACTGAGCCACCTTCTCAGTTCCTACTTTCACAATTTTAACAGTGAAAATGCTACATATTGGTTTTTATTCTTTCAATCAACTCATTAAAATCAGTAAATATTGGATTGTGATATATAACTGGATGTGAGGAATATTACATTTTGATTCAGGCTATTGGAGGAATGGAAAAGGACAATTATTTTTATTCTTTTGTGTGGTAAAGAATTCTCAAATATATATATATTTGAGAAAAATAGACATTTAAATACAGGCAATCAGTAGAAAAACTAACATCCATTTTAAATAAGGAGAGATACTGAAAATAAGTTTAATTCTCATGTATTATAGCAAAATTGATGAATACTGTCTAAAAGCATAAATAATAAAACAAAGGAATATGTATATTATTTGGATTGGGAGGGAATAATCCTCAGTAGAAATAATGAAAAATAACAAGGATGGGGAACATTTCTAATATTTCACCTTAATGAGGCTGGATGTAGAAGGCAGGGTGTGGCAGAGGGCAGGGTCTGATAGAGACTATTTTCTTCCTTTCCTTTTTCAGTTCTTTAAAATTTTCTTTTTAGAAATTAAGATTAATGTATCATTTCCTTGTTCCTTTCCTTTCCTCCCTCCAAACTTTCCCATGTACCCTCTCCTTTGCTGTTTCAAATTTATGGCCTCTTATTCTTTACTTATTTTCTGTCTGTCTGTCTCTCTCTCACTCTGTCTCTCTGTCTCTGTCTCTGTCTCTCTCTGTGTCTCTCTCTCTCTCTCTCTCTGTGTGTGTGTGTGTGTGTGTGTTCCTAAACACAACCCAACTGGCCTGGAAAGACATTACTCTTATGTGTGTAGATGTTTTCAGGGATGACCACTTGTTATTGGATAATCATTGATTTGCTCTTCTCTGGGGAAGATTATTTCTCCTTATCTGGCTCTCAGCATTTATTAGTTGCTTAGTGTAGGATTGAGGTTTCATGACATTTCTTCTATCCACTTTGGTATGTCTATTGGTATCATCCTTGTTCAAGTCATGCTTAGCCAGCCATGTTGGTGAGACTTAATGGGTGTAGCTTCTGACATTTAGGAGACATGCTCTCACAGCAAAGTCCTGTTGCTCTGGCTCTTGCAATCTTTCTACCATCTCTTCTGCAATGATCTCTGAGCCTTGGTGCAGGATTTGTATTGTAGAATCAGTTGGGTCTGGAAGAGGACAGGTTCTGATTGAGGCTGTTTTTGTTTTGTTTTGTTTGTCAGCTGTTTTCACCATTTGATTTGTTATATGTGTATGGGAATCTTGTAAAAAGAGTAAAATTTGTCAGTTCTCAGAAGATATCATATGAATGTTCAAGCTATATTTGAAAAAGTATTCAACATTACAAATTACCAGAACCATGTAAACCAAAACCACAGAGATAGTGTTACATCTGGTAAGAATGACAGAAAGCCAGCTAGCCAGCCAGCCAGCCAGCCAGACAGACAGACAGACAGATAGATAGATATAAAGAAGAAAAAGAAGAGAGAGAGAGGAAGAGAGGAAAGAGACAAATGAAGAGGAGGCAAATTCTGGCAAGGCTGTAGAAAAAACAGGACTATTTAGCTGTTGGATGTAAACATAGATTAGTACTTCAGTGTGAAAAAAGAGAAAGGGAAATAAGATTAGCGTAAGAGTCAGTTTATCAGACAATGGAAATGAAGGCAGTGTTGCAGAGGAGCATCTGTGCTCCCATATTCATCATTCCTTGAGTTTCAAGAGCTAAGACATGGGATCAGCCTGAATGTTGATGGATGAATAGATAAGTTATTTTTTTTTTTGTTCTGTGATAAGGCACCATGTGCTACATACCTATAAAAGAGTTTATTAGGGCTTACAGTTTCAGAGAGTTAGAGTACATGACCATGATGGCATGGAGCATGGGATCAGGCAGGCAGGCATGGCACTAGAGCAATTGTTGGGAGCTTACATCTTGATCTACAAGCCAGAGGCCAAAAGAGGTAATCTTTCCCAAACAGTTATATAAACTAGGAACCAAGCATTTAAATTTATGAGCCTCTGGGAGATATTTGCACTCAAATTACCACAGGGATGTACACATAAAGCAAAAACTAGTCAGTTGTAAACAGAGAGTACCCTACCTTTGTCACAAAAGAAATGTAGTTGGAGGACTATGATTTCCAAGTTCCAGTGCCAGGAGAGGTTGATAATCATGATTAGCTATGAGAAGCTGTTGGCAGATTAAGACATACTTTATTGACCAGCATATATGCTGCTAGGCAGGCACCTAGGCTTACACAGGCAGTATACAGGAAGGCATAGATGCACACAAATACTGGAACACTGCACATAGAGATAAACAGGCATTATGGTGAGGAAAAGATTCAGAGAAATGCTAAGGCCTCTGCCCTCAAGGCCATATTTACACAAAAAGCACAAAAGTGACAGTCTTCCAAAAATACTTATATAACAGGTTACATCACTATTTACTTTTGGGTTCCAGGGCCCTCCAATATCAGCAATTTTGTATAGACTCATAGTTTCCAGATGTCCAGGGTTAGTTATTTTTGTCCATGTTTGTTCAAATTAGTACTATGTTGTTTAAATTTATACTGGCCCTTTCAGTTGTCTGTTTCCTAAAAGGATATTGTGAAAAATGATATTGATCAGGCACAATAGATTCTACTTATATGTTAAATCCATAAAAGTAAGACTGCAGGAAGCAGAGAATATGGTAATGGTTGTCAAAATGCTGGCCAAAGGGCACAAAGATTCAGTTAAGTGAAGTCAGTGTAAACTGTGAAGATCTAGTATATGGTTACTGTGGTTAATGCTGCATCCTTAAAATTTGTTATGAGAGTGCATCTTAGTGTTGTTATGACACACGTAGAACATAACTGTAAGATGAGATGGTAGGCATGATAATTAGCTTGGTTGCAGCAATATATTTTACAATATATACACATATCTACACATTCTTTGCCTTAAATATATACTTTTTTAAATTTGTGAAGTATACCTGAATACAAATGAAGGAAAAAAATATGGATTAAACTCATGTAGTCAGAAGTCATCACCATTCACCCTTTCTGGGTAGCCTTGGCCAAGTCACTTAATCTGTGTCTCCATTAATACATATATAATTAATTAATGGCCAACAAGTGCAATTTTATAAGGTTTTTGTGTAGGTAACCAAACAAGATTATTGAAGAGTCCTACCAGCTGCATATAACACAGAGCATTATTGACCCCATGTTAGCATTGACATTTTCTGAGCCCAACTTGTCTGAGCACAGCTGTTCCTTCTGGACCCCTATGGGGAGACAAGAGACTTATGAGCAAATCTGTGGGGGCATATTATAGTGAGATTATAAATGTATAGAAAATGAATGTGAATAAGTGAAGAGATGGCCTATTGCCATGGAGGGTAGGAAGTGCCATTTGTGAGAAAATGAGTAGCTCATGTAAGGGCTAATAGCTTCTGTCAATGCATAATGTCATGGGACCTGGTGACCACTATTGACCAGGCTATGTGTGAACAGTGTAGCCTGTGTAAAGGACATGTATACTATACAGAGTAGTATATACATGTCTATATTCCCCATTCCCACACAGACATAATTCACTTCTAGAGGGGTACCATGTCTTGCATGTCTTGACCAAAACACATGGTAATGTTTAGTTCCCATTTAGAGGTAGTAGGGGTGGAACAAGATGGGGGCATTATCAAGTGCTAAGTCAACAGGGCTTTGCCCTGGAGGATAGACTAATGCATTCATGGCTAATAGATTAGTGGGTTGTGGAAGGAGTGGCTCTGTTATAAAAACATCTCTATCTGGCACATTCATTCTGTGTCCCACCTTTTCAGTTGAGTTTCCTGGAGCAAAAGATTCTTGCTAGATTTGTCATCTTTGTTTTGGAATTACCAGACTCCAGACCTGTCAGAACTATTTTTTTTCTGCATAAAATGAATATGCATAGCCTTTCCCATTATCAATATACCACACTAAGGTAGAACATTAGTTACAACTGGTGAACTTCTCTTGACATAGCCTTATCCTCTAGAGCTATTTAAAGTATTGGTATTGTATACATTATATTTTTATAGATCCATAAAGGCATATGCCCCCCATTATTACTATATTTAGAGTAGATTGATTGTCCCGTGTGGTGATACTGTGTTACCCAAAATATTGTGCACCCTAATGTAGCTAGAGTTTTCCTGCCTTGCCCACAGTCAGGACAAATCTTTGTCACCCTCCAGTCCCACAGCCGCTCAGACCCAACCAAGTAAACACAGAGACTTATATTGCTTACAAACTGTATGGCCGTGGCAGGCTTCTTGCTAACTGTTCTTATAGCTTAAATTAATCCATTTCCATAAATTTATACCTTGCCATGTGGCTCGTGGCTTACCGGTATCTTTACATGCTGCTTGTCATGGCAGCGACTGGCAGTGACTACCTCTGCCTTCCTGTTCTTTCTTTTCTCTTCTCTGTTAGTCCCGCCTATACTTCCTGCCTAGCCACTGGCCAATCAGTGATTTATTTATTGACCAATCAGAGCAATTTGACATACAGACCATCCCACAACACCCTAATAAACTTATCTGGGGTCAGAGAACAGAACAGCCACTAGACAGACATAGAGGCCAGAAAATGGTGGCACACTGCCTTTAATCATAGCATTCTGAAGGCAGAGATCCATCTGGATCTCTGTGAGTTTAAAGCCACACTGGAAACAGCCAGGCATGGTGACTCATGCCTTTAATTACAGGAAATGATGGCAGAAAGCAGAAAGGCATATAAGGCGTGAAAACCAGGAACTAGGCTGGTTAAGCTTTTAGGCTTTTGAGCAAAAGTTCAGCTGAGATTCATTCTGGATGAGGACTCGGAGGCTTCCAGTCTGAGGAAACAGGATCAGTTGAGGAATTGGCACAGTGAGGTGGCTATGGTTTGTTCTGCTTCTCTGATCTTCCAGCATTCACCCCAATAACTGGCCTCAGATTTGCTTTTATTAATAAGATCCATTAGAGATTTGTGCTACATCTGACCCCCATCCTGAAATTCCTATGTATTCCAACCATCCATCTCTGTGCATTTCTCCCTTCTTTTAACCTGTGGTGACCACTGACTTCCTTACTGTCTCTATAGTTTGTTCTAGTCTAAATGCCATGTAACTGCCTTTGCAAACTTGCTATTCTTATCTAGTAATAACCATGGAAGTTTTTCTATAATCTCACAATGAGTGTATTTAATACACACATACACACACATTAATTATTCATGATGCATTGGATATCACTAACATCTTTTGTTTTATTATACACTTAGCTGTCCAAGATCAATTAAACCAATTTCTTAGAGCAGAAAGCAATGGTCTTAAGATATCCTGCTGCTGCATAAAGGTTTGATTATATAATGATAACTCGATTATCCTACAGGCTTATAAAAGTAACTTTGAGACAGTAAAAAATAGCTATTAATGAGTTTTAAGACATGCCTCATCAATCATAGAGAGCACACCCAGAAGCCGCAAGGTTGTTACTTGATGCTCAGCTGACTAGGGAGGTTTCAAGTATCCCACAAGTCATAAAGGCCTCCATTGCTGGTGATCACTGTATTATGTAGCAGAAGTTTCTCCCGTTCCATCTGGCCCATCAGTCCCATAGGTGCTGATAAAATAATCACTTGCTGGGTGGTGGTTGCACATGCCTTTAATCCCAGCACTTGGGAGGCAGAGGCAGGTGGATCTTTGTGAGTTTGAGGCCAGCCTGGTCTATAGAGCGAGATCCAGGAAAGGTGCAAAGCTACACAGAGAAACCCTGTCTTGAAAAAAACAAATAATAATAATAATAATAATAATAATAATAATAATAATAATGATCACTCAAAGGTTTATATTAATTACCAACTGTATGGTCTATGGAAGGCTTCTTGCCAGTTGCCTTTCATCTTAAATTAACCCATTTCTATTTATCTATGTATCACCAAGTGTTCTGTGGCTTTATCTGTATCATATTACATGTTGCTCCTTGGATGGCAGTTTGGATTTCCCCCCTCACTCCCCCATACTCTCCTTTCTCCTCTTATGATCTCTCTTGGATTTTCCCACCTGGCTCCATCCTGCCCTGCCATAGGCCAATGCAGCTTTATTTATTAACCAATGTTAATAACCAATGTGAAGAGTGTATATTCACAGCATACAGAAAGACATTCTACAGCATTTCCCCTTTTCTGTCTAATAAAAAAGGAAGGTTTTAACTTTAATACAGTAAAATTATATATAATAAAGCAGTTATTAAGCAAGAATTACAGTTACAATATCTAGTCTATTTATATTTGGAAAAATTAAAAAATATTCTATCATCTATTTTATGAGTCTGAAGGTTTATATCTAATTTATCTTTTATCATGACTAAGGAAAGCTATAATTACAACTATCTAGTCTGTAACTCCATCAAAGACCACAGAAGGATATAGTATTACCTAAGTAAACAGGAAAGGTATTGTAAGCAACTTCCAAAAATCTAGAATGACAGAGACATCTGGCTGCCTGGACAATCATTCAAAGTTTCTCTGCAATGTTAGGGCATCCATCTTTAGCATATAGGCCTATAAATTCTCAATTGCTTCTCTTGTGTCCTGCAGAATGTCGGGTAGTCTCCTCTGCGAAGCAGGAACCTGAATGACCATCTTGTCTTGTTTGGACAGAATTTAGTGGTCATTTTGTATGGGTCCTGTATGTCTAGTGTATGCAGTATCCTGTCAAGCAGTCTAGGCAAGGGCATTGTTTTGCCCAGTGGCTAACTTTTGCCGCAAAGAAAGCAAACTCTATAATGTTTTTCTTTGATGTCCATTATCCTCATTGAAGTAATTGGTGCTGCCAGAAGCAGACATGTCTCATTGTCCAGAAAAGTCTAAGTTCTAAAACATTTTAATTACCATATTCTGTAGGTCTTTGAAGTGTTTCAAGATTACCTACCTAATTGAAATATAACTTTGTATATCTAAAAAAAAAAAATAACTAACATGCCTATAAATTTGACTATCATAGACTAATTATGAATCTGTATTTCTTAATTATACATTACCATTTAAATGAGTTGCATAAACATAATACCTTAAATAAGAGTAGAACTATATATACAGTAAAGCAAGATTAACTTTAAATTTGTGTCAATAAACCAAAATCCATAGCAATGTAAAACATTTCAAACATGTTGTTGCTCTTTAAAATAATCTTCAGTAATCTACCCTTTAATCCTATCATAACTTTGTTATCCCCTTTTCTTCTTTAAAATGAGATTGAATTTATAATCAATCCCTTTTAAATAAAAATAAATATTTATAAACAATATTTTGGGAATTTAGTCATAGCTTCTTATATTACTTCCTGCTCCTTGGGGGCTCTGGCAATCTTATGGGGATCCTGAGAAAATTAAGAATTATGTGTACATCTTTGCTATAGTAGTCTATGAGGTTGTATTGACCTTTCATGGGGGTCTTGGTTTATCAAACCATGTGAGCCTGGAAGAAATCCATAGGTTCTCATCTTCTGTGGAAATAAAAGTTGAACCTCTTTTCCAAAGCAACGTATCCTTAGACATGAATTTTGAAGTCAAGATTCCTTTAAAATATACATATTAATTTAACTGAGCAGCCTGTATAATCAAATGTCTTTCTGCAGTTAAAAAATCCCAAAACGATATAATAATATACAGTATCCAGATTCTGTGTGTAATTTTATCCTTATGTGGTTTAACTTTTATATTATTTTTATTCTCTTTAAAGACTTCACTTTTTAATTACATATTTTTATATAACTATCTATATATTTTTCTTTCTTCCAAGCCAATGTACATTTTTACATACATTGTAAATTGTTTAGAGTTTTATTTATCTGAATCTGTCTTACTGTGAGTCTGCAATCATTTTTTGACCATTGATTTAAACTACAGTCTGAGTAGGACTGAAGTGGCAGCCCTGGCTGAATTCTTGCCCCACATTTGGGTGCCAAAATGTAGCAGAAACTTCTCTAGTCCCACCCAGCATTGCCATCCTATAGCCACTTATAAAATAATCACTCAGAGGCTTATATTAATTTACCAACTATATGGCGTATGGCAGACTTCTTGCTAGCTACCTCTTTCATCTTAAATTAACCCATTTCTATTTATCTATGTGTTACCATATGTTCTGTGACTTTACCTGTGTCCCATTACATGCTGCTTCTTGGATGGCAGTTTGGCATCCCCCCACTCTCCTTTCTCCTCTCATTATCTCTTTTGGATTTTCCCACCTGGCTCCATCCTGCACTGTCATAGGCCAATGCAACTTTATTTATTAACCAATGGAAACAGCATATATTCACAGCATACAGAAAGATATCTCAGAGCAGTTTTAGTTATTTTCTTGCTGCTGTGATAAAAAATACCTTGACCAAAGAATTTATAGAAGAAAGTTTACTTTGGCTTATAGTTCCAGAGGAGATGCATGTAATGATAGAGGAGTTACAGCACAGGTCTGCTTGCAGGAAGAGACAGTATAAATTGGAGTTGGGTGAGGCTATAAATTCTTAAAGCTCACCCTTAGTGATATAATTCCTCCAGCAAAGCTATCCTTCCTAAAGGTTCCATAACCTCTCCAAACAGTGCTACCAGCTGGAGACCAAGCATTCAATTACATGAGCCTATAGAGGACATTTCTCATTTAAACCACCACTGTTGCATACTGCATCTATGAGCCTCTATCATGGATGGAAACTTCTTCTTTTGCAATGGTTAATGGTTACTGCATAGATTCACCAAGCTCTTAGAAATAAGTGACTTTGTATAGAATAGTGGACCACTATTCAGTCATAAATAGAAGAAAATTATGATACTGCCATGTTACCCATCCAGGGCTCAGAGAATATAACTAAAAACTCAAGAAGAATATAAGAGCTGGAAGTAGAAGTAAAATGCTGTGTAGCAATTTTCTCCATATTGAAGCATTCCCTCTGGGGCCAGGGGCTATGTGGAGCTCCATAGCTGCTATGACTCTGAAGCAAACAAAACCTGCAAGGTTTATGTGATGGTTTGAAAGAAAGGGAGTGAAACTATTAGGAGGTATAGCTTTGTTGGAATAGTTGTGGCTTTGTTGGAGGAAGTGTGTCACTGTAGGAGTGGGCTGTGAGGTCTCCTATACTCAAGCTACTCCCAGTGAGACAGACCATTTCCTGTTGCATGAAAGATGGAGCAAGTACCATGTCTGCCTGTATGCAGCCATGCTCCCCACTATGATGGTAATGGACTGAACCTCTGAAATTTAAGCTGCCACCTCAATTAAGGGTTTTCCTTTATAAGAGTTGCTGTGGTCATGGTGTCTCTTTACAGAAATAGAAAGTAAGACAATTTAGAAGCCTCTAAATGTTATAGTATCTACCAGCTCCACTTCCCCAGGTTATAAAAATACATCAAGAAGAGAATACTTCCTCTGGTTATGCTGAGAGTGAGATCATTGCTGAGCTGCAGAGATGTAACTTTTGTGAGTCATTACCCTTATTGGGGTGGGTTTTGCAGCTGCCTTTAATTTATTCATTGTCCTATAAGTAACCCTAGTAAACTTAGTAGTTCTCTAGGCCGGCAGAATCATTTTTTTTTTTTTGGTCTATTATTGGCACCATATGGGGTGAAGAGTCTTTCATGCATGCCTCCCAGGAAAACTCACACCACATTTACTATGGTGTTAAATGAACTACCTGTGATTACTGGAGGTGCAGGGTACAGTTCTTGATATTCCAGGACTTGTTGATACTGTTCATTCCCAGAGTTTCCTGTTACTATGGAGGGAGGAGAGACAGTATGGAGTACCCTCAGGTGGTAAGTTTGCTGTACAAATGTGTTGACCTTTCACATGACATTTATGATGTTTTGCAAGAAGGATACTGATGGTGACTTAGGTACAGTAATATATCTTGGATGGTGCTGTTGATGCTGACTGGTAATCTCATTTTGCTATGTTGCTTTCCCTGATGGTTATTTTTTGATTTTCCATAAATTGTCTTATATTAGTAGAGGATAGAGTACAGGACTGGGCATTCTGTTTGGTGCCACAGTACACATGGGACAAAGGAGCTGAGAATACACATGGAGCCTAGAGGCAATGCTAATAGGAAACATTGCTACTGGAGGGGTAGAAAGTCTTCTAGCAAAGAGCCTCAGCTCCAGCCATGGGGACATTAGTAAGCAAGTAGAGCCAGCATAAAGTTTATCTGTAGGGTTTGGAACTGTGATCACCAAATCAATAACCCCTAAGGTAAGTGGTGAGTAGGTGGGTAGGGTGAACACCTTCATATCTAATTCTTCCTGTATCATCTCTCAGAAGTGAGTTCCCATCTGGTTCTCCATTCAGAAGTCTTGTTTTTCTCCTCCTTGGAAGTGATGGCAGCTTTGGGAAATGCAGCTATAAAGTATAGGCATAGTTGGTGTTGGGCATACTAAGAACTGTCAAAAGTCCTTTGCCCATATTTCAGAACCAGATTCCTCCAAGCTCCTCCATCCCCAATAATTCTCTCACATGAGGTTTGTTGTGTGGTGTGATTTTTGTGATATTCATTGGCCTCCAATTGCTAGATATTCTTTTGCTGCAAAACCCTTTCATTAGTGTTGCTACTCAGGTAGGCTTTCCTGATGTTTATGCTCCCCTATGGTTTCTGAGCCACACCAGGACGCTACCATCTACTTTACCCACAGCCAGGTCATATTCTGCCCCATTGATAGCTTGGTCATCTATACATCACTGGCAATTGGTAAGTATTCCCTCTCAGTTGGTACAAATGCACACCTGAGTCTGAGGAAGTGACTGTTTAGGGTCCAGCACCCCTCCCATACACTTGAAGGCAAAGCTACCACCAGCCATAGTCTTTAAGGCATCAGTTACACCTCTTCACCAGCTCCACCCCTGAACATTTTCCTTGGGTAACACTTCATTCCTGAGCTCAGTTTTTTACCATTTGGCTTTATTCAAAAGCCTTGGTACGAGGCACCGAGTCTCCTCTGGCTATTTGCCACAACTCCCCTTGAGTGTGGTGATGGCCCACTGAGTGATCTGGTTTTCCCTTAGTCCACTCTGAGTCCAGACGTGGCCCTCAACCATAGGCTTAGGATGTTCCTCTCTATCTCAACCATGCGAACAACATCATCCATGTATATGCCCCCTTCCTTATTTACAAAGCCAGAGGTTCTCTCCCTAGAATGGACTGGCATCTTGACTTTATTCATATGCCCATAGTCAAATGCATTATGTACCTCCTGGTTTTGTGGACACTTTCTCAGAGTGGGTGAAGCCATTCCCCATCACCGATAAAAGGGCTCAGATAGTCTCAGACCTTTACCTTTGGAAGATCATTCACTGCTTTAGAATCCCCACTGTCCTCCAGTTAGACAATAGCCCTGAATTTACCTCCCAGATTTCCCCAATATTATCCATAGCCCTCAACATCCCTAGGTATTTCCATATCTCATACCATTCTCACACTTCAGGAAAGAACAAATGAATTAACAGTTCCTTAAAAAAAATCCTGTAAAACTCTCATAGGAATTTCACCTTGATCTGTTACTACTGGCCCTTCTCAGGTTATATAGATTTTGCATAAGTCACCTCTTCCCATATCATTTTTGGAGTACATGTACAAACAGCCAGTTCTGATCCCTGTCTCTTGCTCACCCAATCCTGTGCCTCTTCGTAATCACTTACTCACCCTCTTACTCTGTCACCTCTGCTCCTTTCTATGGAACTTTGCTAATCACCGCCTACTCCAGCCTTATGCCAACTCCTGTCCATCACCAATCAACTTTGGGGACCTGGTCCTATCTCTCCTCTAGACCAATGTCCCCTACTCCTTTACTCTAAATGGAAGAATCCTTCAAAATAATTCTTGTAACTCCAACAGTCAATATGCTCAAGGGATTCACCTATCACACCTCAAGTCACTTTACTCCTCTACCTCAAGATAATGACCCTTCCTACACATCATCCCCAACAGGACTCTAATCCCTTAAGTTTCAGAGGACACCAAAATCAACCACTTTGTCTTAAGTTCCAGAAGAATGAAGCTCCACCCTGGAAGCCCAGCTTGACACTATTGAATTAGACATAGACCTTTTCTCCTTTCCCTCTTATCCAGGGAAATTTTTACATATAGAGAGTTGAAGTTATGAAATCCCTACTTTCTGCAAACATTCATTCCAAATAGGGTTGGGAAATTGTTCCATAGCAGGCTGTGAGAGCCAATTATAATTCCCACCACCACCATATCCACTCCTCTTTCTAGGTCCCATAAACTTTACCAGCTTCTTCTATGACTGGAAAGAAGGCTATTGTAAAGAATAGCCAGATATATATGGAGGCTGCCTCTACTGGTCTTGCCAATACAATGAAGCCTTATGGGTATCCTCACTCTGAGTCTCTCCTCTATTAACATGTGTCCCTTTATGGACCCATGGAATTCTATGTGGGAAACCAGTATTACCTTTTCTTCAGCTCCTGGAATCTGATGTGAATGATTAAAATCTAAAGAAAATGTTTCTCAATTACTCAACCTCTGGAGATACTAGAGATAGAGGAGGTGATTCAATATTCCTCCAAAACCATAACCTTTTTAATATCCCCTCTCCTAAATAATACAGAACTGTCATTTCATCTCCTGCTTCAGATTTTGACCTTAGCCTACCAGCTCCTTAATGTCACCCAACCTGGCCACTTTGGGGATTGATGGCTATGTCTCCCCTATAACACACACTAGCTCACATTGCCACTTACAGCCTCTCCTGTAACCTTGTCAAATAGCCTTACCTCACCATTAAACAACTTCCCTGAGTCCAGAGTTGCCACACCCTTTATCTTTTTTATATCACATTCTTTGGCATGGTGAGCATCTGAGATACATTTTTAGGGGATGTTGAATTATGTAGACTGCAATAAAACCCTAACCTTGACACCTTCCCTCAGCCACAATGCCCTAATTTCCACAACACCTTGATTCTCTGAGGTAGTCTACCATTGCCTACCTGCAAAATGGCCAGGAGTTCATATCATAGTATTTGTCTTCCCCAAGTTGGGGGTGATACATGAAGAAGAGTCCCCATTCTAGTTGTGTGATTGAATAGCTGCCTGACATAATAAAATAGTAGTTCAAATCCTGCCTCTTTGGGCCATTGAGGAAATAACTGCAGATTAATAATTGATCACCTCTCCTGACCTTGTATCACCAGTTTTCTTCCCAGTTCATCTAATCCCTCCAACAGTTGTCCCAAACAATCCTCACCCTCTAAGGACAAATTGGCTTCTTGGCAGGAGTGGTATTCTAAAACCAACTTGGACTACATCTCTTTACACCCAAAAAAGGTGGCCTTTGCCTCTTCTTCTAAGAGGGATGCTACTTCCATGTCAGCCAATTGAGTATAAAAAAAAAATAAAACCCGACAATTTCAGACAGACCTTCAAAAATGTAAAGAACAACTCAATGACTCTAGCCCATGAGCCTTTGTGAACCTGATATGGAATTAAATACCCCACTTTGTGTTCTCCCTCTTTCTTGTTTTCCTGCTTTAGCTATTTCTTCTCTACGTTTCTTTAACAACACATTTTTTAAAAATCTCTAATCAACAATTAATCAGTTATTGTTATAAGACTACTAATCTACTAGCCCCTAATCTACTAATCACTAGCCATAGAACTGAAGACTTATGATCCCTGAATATATCCTGATGGCGATGATCAACAGTGCCCCAAAGATGTTAATATTCCTCAGACAACAGGAAGCAGTCTAAAGAGCAGGACACCCTCACTCCTACCCTACCAGCAACCTCCTTCTATTTCCTTGTTTCATAATAAACAAAAGGGAGACATGTTTGGTATAGTGGTATTTTATTTGTACTAAAATGTGATTTTCATTGTATGTTAATAAATAAAGTTGCCCAGGGGTCAGAGCTATTAGAGCCATAGCAAGAGCGTGGTGGTGGCGGTGGCACATGCCTTTAATCCCAGCACTTAGTAGAAGAGCTAGGTAGATCTCTGTGTGTTCAGGGATACAGCCAGCGTTGGAGACATACGCCTTTAAGACCTGGAGGGTGGTACTTACAGGCAGTGATGAGGCAGTCATGTGTTTGGGTTTACAACCAATGAGAAGGCAGAACAGAAAGACTATTTAAAGACAGACACACAGGAAGGAGCTTTCTTTCGGGAAGCTGGGAGCACTGCAGGAGGTAAGATTTTAGCTCTGAGCTCTGACCTCTCAGCTTTCTCTTTTACATTGGTTCTGTGTTTCTTATTTTAATAAGACGGTTGGTTACATCTACAGTTTGGCATACAAAGAAATGCCAAAGGTCCTTTGCCCACATTCCAGAGGAAGCTTCCCCTACCCTGCTTTCAGTGACTCAGTGACAATGGGCCCACCATAACTAAGAGCCATTTTGTGTTCTTCCCCTCAACAAATCTCTTGCATGAGGTTTGTTGAGTGGTGTAATTTTTTGTGGTATTCCTTGGTCCTTGTCTTAGTTAAGGTTTCTATTGCTGTGAAGAGACACCATAACCATGGCAACTCTTACAAAGGAAAACATTTAATTGAGGTTGGCTTACAGTTTCAGAGGTTTAGTCTGTTTTTGTAATGGTAAAAAGCATGGTGGCATGCAGGCAGACACTGTGCTGGAGAGGTAGATGAGAGTTCTATATCTTGTTTGGCAAACATCAGAAAGAGAGAACAACACTGGACCTGACTTGAGCTTCTGAACCCTCAAAGACCATACCCAGTGACACACTACCTCTAAAAAGAACACAGCTACTCCAATAAGGGCATACCTCCTAATAGTGACACTCCTTGTGAACCTATGGGTGTCATTTCATTCAAATCACCACAGCTACCTATTGTATTCTTTTGCCATAAAACTCTTTATTTGGGGAGTTTTCTATGTATATATGTATGATTATGTGTGTGCATATATGTATATTGGTACATAGAGATGGATAAGTACACACATGTGTATAAATGTATTTGGGTATATATATATATACACGTGTATATTTGTGTATGCAAGTATACATGTAGGCATATGTATGTATACATACATACATAAGTGTATATGTACCTGCATATATAGATATATGTGTCCGTATATTTATATATGTACATGCATGCATATAAGTGTTGTACATATACAGGAATGTACATATGAGTGTCTATATATGCAAACAGAAGGCATATATAGGTATGCATGTATGTATGTATATATATTTGTGTATATGTGCCTGTGTAAATCTGTGTGTGTATGTTTTTTCTTCTCTCTTTTGGCTGGGTGCTATTCTAACCTGAGAAAGACCTTTGCAGTCCATGAACTCTAGGGAATCCAGGTGAGCAGTACACAGTATCTTCACATTTCCCCTTTCATCACTTACTACAAAGATGAAATCCTGGGACTAGCAGAACAGCCTCGCTAAGCAGGCACAAGGACAGCAGACAGCAGAAACAAGTCATCCTTTGGCCACATTTCAGTTCTTGTGACTCGGAAGGACATAGTCCAGAGTGCTCTTCTCCCTTTCAATGGATTCAACTGTGTCAGGGCAGCAAATTCCACACCTACATATATGGGCTTCCCCTTCCTTCCATTCAATGGCAGCCCTGTCCAGCTCCAGGGATCAAGGAAGCCTTCCACCTGAGTGGACCAGCAGCAGGTGACTTGTTTGCTGTTTCTGCTTTGACAGCTTTCACATTCCTGACCCTGTTTTGCTCAGCTCTGCTGGCAGTTCCTTAATCCTTGTGGGGGCAGGGCAGGACCTGTACTTTTTTATCCTCCAGGTCTAGAATATATTGCCAATGCAGTAAGTGGCTTTGCTGCCCTGGGAGAGCAAAACTTGGGGGATGGGCTGCAGACTGCCTCTGCCTCACATTCCAGGTATTCAGAGGGGACAAAATGATGCCCTTTCAGGAGATTTTCATTAAAAAGCACTGAAGTTTTTTCTATCACTGTCTATTCTGGGGAAAAAAAAAACTATGGCAGTTGAATAAAATACCCAGTTCCCCTTCACAGAAACCTGTTTGAGCTTCCATAAATGACACATGCTTGCTTTCTGCCACTCATTCCACCACCCCACTCTCTCAAAGCCAAAGGACCTGAGAGGACCACTGCATAGCTTTACCTTTGCTGAGTTCTTGAGCCCTTTTCTGTGGCACATGAGGAGTGAATGTACAAATCCCATCATTTCTTGATTCATATTACATCTGACCTACAAGTAAATTACAACAGAGGTTGAAGTGTTTACTGTAGCCTACAGAATAGTGGAATACCAATTAATTTGAGTTCTAATTCCTAAGTTTGCTACTAATGAGCTCAGTGTCCTTGGACAATCTGTTCATGTATTTAATTGGGAGGGTTTGTAATACTGCACTCGTGTGTATGTTGTCCGGTCCAACATCCAATACAGGATGGTGTTTCGTACATGATGATTCCTCCTCATACCCAAAACACCTATCTGCAAGAAGATTCTTTCTACATTGTCTAGTTCTAACAGCAAAAGAGGAGTTAACATAGCATCTAACACATTTTACAAAATAGACCTCAGTTACAAAGGGGAAGTATGGCAGAGAGGGTTGTGTAAGACAAAGAGGTCCACAGAAAAGAATGAGAACATCTTTTAGGGATCAGGTACATGGTGAAAACAGGCATGATTTTAAAGTTACTAAATAAGAGACACTAGGAAAAATAATACAGACAGCCTGTTATGGGAAACACTGTCATTTTTAGTAAACTCACCAACATCTATGCTATTAGATACACATCTCTGCAAAATTTGACCCGATCTTTCAAATAGTTTATAGGAGCAATGTCCTATTGCCTGACTTGGCATGTGTGCCCTGTACTGCCTGGCAGTGAAAATACTCTTTTCTCCTGAATACGACATCTTCTTTGTTTATCACTTTAGCTCTTGTGAGAATTTTTAACTCAAAGTGATCCTAACCGCATACACACACACACACACACACACACACACACACACACACACACACACACACACACACACACATTGTTTGTTTGACAAATAGGAGTTGATAGAAGTTGAAGAGATAATTACTTGTTGAAGGAAGTTATGTCATTGTGGGCTTCCCAGACAGCAAGAAATCAATAGACCTCTTCAATTGCAAACTCAGTCTGTAATATGCTCCTTTCCAGTAGTGTGAAGGCAACAAAGTATGTTTCCATGACTCAAATCTCTGAAACTGTGAAATAAAATGTAACTTTCTTCCTCCTAAGTTGTGAGTTTGTTTGTTTTCAGTTATTTTGTCACAGCTGAGAAGGCTAGTACAGTCTGTCACTGTTCTATGTCTTCAGCTTCATGATTAGGCTGTATACTGAGAAACACTTTAGATCAGGGTCTATCCTTTAGAATAAATGTTTAAAGTGTGTTTGTTGATTTCATTCTGTCTTCTATTGGTTTGTTTCTTTTGTTTATGGTGTAGTGACACTCGGAGCAATTTTAACCCTTCTGTTAAACTACTACATTACACAGAAGCCCCCACACTGAGATGCCCAGCCAGTAGCCATTTGTTTAATTTTAATAAAATGAAATTTTCATTCTTCAGTTGACCTAGTGCTATTTCATATATTCAATAGCCTCATGCTGGTCATAGCTAGCACAGTAAGTGGTACAGCTGGTACCTCTTTCAAAGGAGGTAAACCAATATTTTCCACATTTGTTGTATTTTTGTTCTATTCTTGTAAAGTCAATAGAATGCTTACAGCAATAGTTTTTTCCTTGATCATATAGTGAGCCATTCAAATTTGAGGAATATCCTCTTCCCTGTTTATTCATCTTCTATTTTGAAAGGAAACAAAGAGTTTAAATCTAAAGGTGTTTGTACATTAAGCTTATACTTGGGAACAAATGAAAATTCTTTCCTAAAAAAAAAAAGAAGACATCAATAACAGAAAAGAAAACCAAATGAGAGCAGAGATCAAGGACAGTGTCTCTTGTTTTTCAAGCAGCAGAAGAAAGTTCTAGGCATGTTTGCTATCAATTCATGGTATTTGACTTCTACATTAACAGAAGAGCAGGAAGTTGCCCCCTTTTAAGGAAAAGTATAATTCACTTCAAGTTCAAAACTATATCAAACACAAACAGCTGCATCCATATGTTGCTAAAATTGTTTCTAGCCATACAAAGACTAAATTTATGTTAGAAAAGAAACCCAAAGATCATCGTGGACACTAAGGTCTTTCTTTCTTCAGAGATGATGCTTTCAAGCCCAGCCCCAGTGGGGCACTGGTACATGTTGGTTATGATACCCCAGAGTTTTAATGAAGGCAAATTGCAGTTTGTCACTCAGCACTGTGCTGGTGCTCGTGACACAGTGTCTGCCTAACAGAGTTCTCGTGGGAACAAGAAGAAATCACTCTCAGTAATTTTAAAACCTAGCATTCACTTTTTTTCATTTTTGATACATTGCAACTATTAAAAGAATAGATCATTTTCTTTTTCTTTTTTTGTCTTGAATAAAGTCACAGTTAGATTCTTCAGGCTTTGAAACACCAGGCATTGGAACCCAAATGATGAGAGAGAGGAGAGATACTGCAGGCAAGGGACTTTGAGATGATGATGGGAGGATGTGCAGAGATGAAGGACCACACTAGTGGAAGTCCATGAACTGTGGACTGGTGGCTGTGGAGCCCCCATGAGACTGGACTAGGCCCTCTGGACACGGAAGACGGTTATTTGGCTTGAACTGTTTGGGGGACACCCAGGCAGGGAGATCGGGATCTGTCCCTGGTACATGAGAAGGCTTCTGGGAATCCGGTGCTTGTGGTATGACACCTTGCACAGCCTTGGTGCAGTGGGAAGGGGCTTGGACCTGCCTAGGCTCAGTGTTCTGGGCTCTGCTAACTCCCCATGGGACACCTCGATTTGGGGAATGTGAGGATGCAGGGTGGCTTGGGAAGAGGGCTGGGGGATGAGAAGAGGGAGGAGAGGGGGTCTGTGGATAGCATGAGGAATGAGTAGAGAATTTCTTAATAAAGAGAAATAAAATAAAAAACAAAACAACAACAACAACAAAAGAAACACCTGGCTTTATGAAACTCTTCAAAAGACTTATTCAATTAGAATAGACCCTCAATCACCCTCGGTTCAATCAGGTTTATAAAATATTTGCCTACTATATTCCAGATAAATGGCATTATGTCGTTTGCCAGTAATTCCTCACAATCAACAAGCCTTAGAAGGGAAAAGGCCTCAGGATTTTGTCTCTTATGGCTACTTAGCAGACACTGATTTGAAGATCTTTAGAACAAAGTCTTCATATGAATACTCAAGCCCAGCACTTTATTCATCTTTCTTTGCTTTTTGTTTTGTTGAGACTAGGTCTAGGATAGCCTTGAACTCATTCATGGCCTTGCTACATCTGCCACCCATCTTTTATTTATTTACTAATTTATTTATTTTTAAATTACCAGTGAGGAACTTTGTGTTTAAAAATTCTAAGCTTGCCTTGTTTATTACTAGCAAAATAATAATAAACCTCCATATAGCATAGAAGTTGACTTCTCATAAGTTTTCAAATCAACATAAAACAATTAATTCATTAGTTCAAGCATCCAGAGGGAAAAAGAGTCATAGAAATCTGGTCTCACACTAAGACAGACAAACTTCCACACAGGAATTAGCAAACAAGGTAGCACCATAGCACCTGTCTCCTTTAGGCTTGGTCTTTCTTCCCAAAGAGTAGTATTTAATATGTAGTCAACTTGCTGAAATAAAACAGCTATTCATACTGTTCCTATTACAGTGATGATGCAAGTTATGAATATATACAGACACCAAAGATTATTTAGAAGGTCGATTTTAGATGCAGGAATCATTTTCTCCTAACAATGTCATTATTGATACTGTTCATTTCCAGAGTAGTCCATACAATCCTCCTTTATTTGCTGTGGCAAAGTGAAGCTATATTGACACTTGTAGCCCAGAGGCTCCAGCCAAGTTCTGTGCCCCACATCCTCCGAGCCACGGCACCTGCAGTGGGCCTGGATGTGAATGTTCTGCAAGGGAGGTACCTTTCTAATCATTAATAGCATGAGCCAAGAGGGAAACTGAGAGGGACTGGGCACTGTAATGGTGACTATGCTGGGAGGGGAAATAGGGTAACCTTTTAGGTGGAATTGGTATTCCTTAGCTGAGTCTTTGGACATTCCAGACCACATTTCTCTGCCAATGGCTCTGCCCACTACACAGTTTCTGTAAGGCAAGATAGCATGTCTGAGTGGTGAGGGTGGGTCTCTCTTATCTTGACTGGTCAAATGATGGTAAGTCCTGAGCTTCAGTTTCTATATTCATAAATGAGATAATTCCTATTCTAAGCCTGCACGGCTCATAGGAATCCCGAGAAAACTTAAACACACACACAAAATGGAATTTGTGGGACTATATAGGACCTATAGTAAAACCAAAACAGTTAAGGGAATGTTATTTAAACTTTCCGGAGTCAACAGTACTTTATTTTGCATACCATTTCTCATGATGCTGCAAAGTAGAAAACTCACTGAGGTAATTAGAATCTGGCTGGCCAATTCCAAAGGCACAAGAAAGCAAGCGTGAACCCTGTGGTGCATTTGTTGGAAGAATTAATGGCATGGAGAACAGGTGGCCATCACTTCTCTGTAGATCACTGGCTGGAGACAGGGCAGAGGCTGTCCTCCTGCGGCCCAGTGTCCTAGCTGCCCTTTGTTTCAGCGTGGAGGGCTTTCTGCTGTCCTGTGACTCTGGGAGCTTCGGTTCACTGGAAGGTCTCACAGGGCTCGACATGTCAGCAAGGAACGTCGGGCAGTGCAGGGACTTGCAGGCAGGCTGGCCGGCGGCTGGGCCTCTCAGAGCCGGCTTTGTTCCCTCCATCCTGCCTGCAGCGTCCTGAAGACCTGGTGTGTGGGGCGGGGCGCGTGGGGCGCAAAGTATGCGGAGAGAGGAAAACAGGTCTGAGGCTTCAAGTCCAGGCAAGACGCCCATTAGTCATCCTAGCGGGCAGTGGGGATCACCTCGCCTCTGGTTAGTCAGAGTCACACAGGTAAATAAAGAGCTCAGTGTCTGAGAGATGCTGGCTAGATGAGCAGAGCTGTGTCATTATGCTTACAAAACAAAGACTCCCGCAGGTTGGCCTGTAATGGTTTCCTTGCGAGAAGTGAGCACTTGAAACACAGCTCTTGCGGTCAGGACAATGCAAAACTACTAGGCCTTGCACTGACTCCAGGATAGCTAAAGGGGTTTTGGACCCTCACTCTTAGCCTCTCTCCACCCCTCCTCCCCCAAAAAACCCAGGAAGGGCAGTGGTGTCTACACAGTCCTGGCTTTCTCAATTAAATTGGAAGAAAGACAAAACAAAAACTTTAAGGAGGAAAATTAGCTTTTCAGAAAAAAAAAAAAAGTAAAATCTTAATAAATATAAGAAACCGACCATTTTAACCCTACTGTTAGAGGAACTCGATAATGGTGACTCCTTGTCCCCACTTAACTAGTTGGATGCATTGACATGTTAACTGAAGGACAAGGATCAAAGATGGGTATGCGCAGAAATAACACTAGGTTTTGTTTTGTTTTCTTTTATGGTGGTGGAGGTAGTATTTGAGGGCAAACTCAATGTGTAGCACATACTAGGCAAGTAAACAACTTCTCTCCTGGGCTATATCCCCAGCTATTTCTTAAATGATTATGAAACAGGCCTAGATAGGCCTCCAACTTGTGATTCTCCTGCCTTAACTCTGGGATGACCAACTTGTTCTGTTCTGCTGAGTAATTGTTCTGATTTACATAGATAGCTCTCTATAGCAGATGACTCTGGCTTTTGTGGGTGACAGTTAAGAAAATAAAATGTCTGAAATTTTCCATGTAGCTCACAGTGCATAGAGGGAAATGTAAGATGTATTTGAATTTCAGTATATCTGATCTCTTTAGACATCCACCATGTTTATGGATTGTAGGGGCTGGAATGCAGGCTTTTCAGATAAGGGGTCATAAGGCTCCGATTGTTCTGACAAATTGGGGTCTTTTCGAGGGACACAATCAGAGTCTTAGCTCATAAATGTCTAGTGTTCAATGTGAAGTGAGAGCCAGTGTCTGTAAATCTCTGGACCTTGTGGACGTATCTCTTAGTCAGTTTGAAGGCATGCAGCCAGCTTAAGCCCATGAACAGGAGATGAGGCTGAATATGTTTATAAATGTGCTTCTTTTTATTGCTTACTTTGTAGCTGTTGCTTTCTGGATAAAATCCATTCCCTCTGAAGTGAAAGAATTATTAAGTTCTTAGAAGAAGAAGGAGGCAGGATTATAGTCCCATCCCCTCTTATTTCACTGCCTTTGCTTCATCTGGTAGACATGGGTTTTGTTGTTTTTGTCTGCTTTTTTTTTTTTTTTTTAAATTCTCTTGCAGCTTATAGTGCAGATTTGAGTAGATATCTCTATGAGGTTCTGGCAGCAGTATCTCTTTTTCTTGGTATGTGTTGCATATGGCTGATACACATGGGACAGTGTGTTCAGTTTCCTTGTGTTCCTCATCCATTTTGTAAATTGTTTTTTTTTTAATTTTCTGATTATATAATGACTCAATGTTAAAATAATGCTCGCACCTATGAATGACTTTATTATTAGTTTCTCCATGTGTCAACCTTTAAAAAAATTTCTTTCATGTTTGCAAATAATTCCTAAATTCCTGTTTTCAGTATCACAGTAGATTCTTGATCAAATGCCCTGTCTTCTTCCCAGAAATTTTAACATGGCTGTGTAGCCAGCTGACTTGAATTCCTGAATGTTATACTCAAAACTTGGCTCATGTTCCAGACAACATAGTATTGCTCATCTCCACAGGTACAATTCCATTCATGGAAATAACCAGAGATATTCATAGGAGGGCTATGAAGGAATTTAGAGACCCAGGATAGGAAGACCACATGGAATAGGCTCTTCTGATACCACTAACAGGGTAATGGGCCCCAGGACTGGCATCTCCACTCCTCAGCCAACCAAAGAAATAGTTTGGGGTGTACTCTTGCTCACTAGATGAAACCTGGTCTTCGGGCATCCTGCTAATGACCAGAAGCCAGAGGAAGAGCTGTTGCTCCTACTGAGCATAGACGCCTCTCTAGTAGAAGAATTCACAGAGCTTCTGTTAGTTATTATAAGGTGCTATTTACTCTTTGAGAAAAGTCATGAGGTACAACAAAACCCACTACAAGAGTTTATTAGGAGAAGGGAGGGACAGAAAAGAAAAAGCCTATTGAAAGACTGGTGCAGAAAGAGGGGGGAGGGCAGGTGAGATCCACCTTTTATGGACTCACCCATGCATGTGTATATGAGCTTGCATAGCTATACCACACATGCACATAAATTAGGTGGTCACGCTGAATGCAATTAGATGGCCACACAGTGCATGGATTTTGTAGGACATAAGGTCTCAGGAAATGACTAAATATCTCACCAGCGCATGCGTGGTCATGGGGGCATGGCTAGAAATCCTATCAGCTTCCAAGCAGGTTTCCTTGTTCCTGTAACACAGAGAGTCCCTGTCCCCTTTTACAGATGCCAGAGAGTAGAGCAGTCCTACAACACACACTTGGATCTGAGGCCAGGAAATTTCTTCCAGCCCCTAGGCATGGAATTATTTCCATTGTCTACATATAGCAGACAGCTAGATGACTGTTGAGCAAAAACTGAGCCCCTATAAGTGCCATACTGAATCTGAGACTTCATTCCCCTCCTTAAGAGAAGCTAGGAAATGCAGCTGTGATTCTCTCATCCAAAAAAGCTAGTCTTGGACATGTCTAAGCTCCAGGAGTGCTAAGATCCCTTTCCCCATCTGAGACTCTTAACTCACAGCTCAGGAATGCTCTTTCTGTGACTCAGTCCTCACCAGCAGCATCAGTGGCACTGTGTTCATAGACAAACCAAAGAGATCAAGATAATACCGTGAAAGTCTGACATTCAAGTCATAGCTCCCAGAATTGTCTAGAGGCTGAGTGAAAGACTAAACAAGCCATGTTAGATGAAGGTTTTGAATAGGACTGGGCATTCCTAATATTACAGTGAATTCATCTGTCAAACAAATAAACAGGAAATGTCTGAGATTGAATAAGAATGGATGATTATAAGTCAGCATTGAGGTGAGCACACTGGGAGGACTCAATGACTGATAAGGAAACTTAACTACATTTCATAGGGATTTCCTCCATCTGAAAAAAAATGAAGAAATAAGAAATTGCAAAACATATAACTCTTATAGAATCCAAATAATAAGGATAAAGACACTAGATGAAAGAATATTCTAAGAAATAATGAATGAAAATTTCTCAAATGTAAAATATGAGAAGTATAAGCCTGTGTTCATCAAACCCCAAGTGGGAAAACCCTTGGAATCTGTGCCAGGGCACATAGCAATTAAATGTCTAGAAACTACTAAAGAAAATTCTTGGAAGCATTCAGAGGAGATGACTCATCAACTATCATGTAAAATCTTATCAAAACCATGGGGACCAGACAGAGGTGGTATAACCTCTTAGGAGAAAATAATTAAAATTATATATATATATATATATATATATATATATATATATTTGCATATGAAGTTTCAATGGAGTTTTGTCTCTTCCTCTTGGAGTGATAATACTCATTTTATGAGCCATAGGACTTGGAAGAATCAAGCTGGATCTGAACTGACCTGAAAGTCTACTCCCTGAGTAGTTCTTATAGTGTATGAAGGTTCTATGCAAGCTTCCAAAAGAAAAAGCCACCAATAGTCTCACTAAGCTGTGAAGCCTATGATCCATAACTAGCACAGAAATATGTCCAAAAGGTTGCAATAGTGGCATTTATATGTTGAGCATAAGTTTAATTGGAGTAAAGGTCCATTCAGTAGGAGGGAATTCATGCCTGGTACTATTAAACCCAGAGAACTACCAGTTGCTTGTCATGGACCATCAAGAAGAACCTACTATCAACACTTTCCTAAACCAGTAAAATTTCTGACTTCATTCTAAATATTTATCCTAATACTTCTAGGTAATTCTAGTTCTCACTCCTTATCAAAGAAACTTCTCTTTGCAGGAAACAGAGACTACCAATGAAATATACAATTGCTCAAAATATGTTGAACAACAGACTGTGGGATATTCAACACAACTGATACGTCTACAACACATCCCCTACAACCTGAGAATTAGGGAACACTGAAGCATTTAATTAAATTTTTCTATTATTAATAAAACTCAGAAGTCAGATGTTAGAGCACAAACTTGATAAATCAAGAAAGCAACAGAGAAATGACCAGCAGACCCTCTCTCTCTCTCTAACTTCCTAGGTCAAAAAGACTGTGAATCTCTCCAAGCCCCTCTTCCTTTCTTCCTGGACATCTTAATACAAGGTTTAACTTTATTAGCAGTCTCGTAGTGTCACACTGCAGTCAAGTATTCTGCAACATTTCCCCTTTTTAGCTAAATAGAAATGAAAGTCTTTAACTCTAACACAGTAAAACTACATGCAATAAGAACAATTATCAGATATTTTCTAAATAAAAAGGAATAGTTTTAACTCTAACAGTAAAACTATATACATACAATAAGAACAATTATCACATAAGAATTACATTTGCAATCCAATCCATTTGTATTTGGCAAACTTGAAGAAATTACTATCTATCCTATCTTGAAGAATCCAAAATATATACCTAAACCATTTTCTATCATAACTTGTATTACTATCTTAAAAATATCTTTTTGGACTTTAAAACATTTTCTTAAACAACTTAAGCTTTTAAGTCTCTCAACCTTATAAACTTCACATCTTTTTTGTAACTGTCTTTTCTGAATCTGATAACAAAGAAAATGGTATAATTATCTAGTCTTCAACCCCATGAGAGACCCAAGAAGGATAAAATATAATCTGAGTAAACAGGAATTGTAGAGTAAACAACTTTCCAAACTATAGAAATGACAGAGACATCTGGCTGCCTGGACAGTCACCCCAGGTTCCTTTGCAACATTGGGGCATTTATCTTCATCCTACAGGCCTAGAATATCTGACAGAAAAGAATTTTGAAGGACTGTTTTACCTTGTTTGGTCAAAAATTGACAGTTGCCTTTTTTTGTGTGGTTGCTTATCCAATTTGCACAGCATACTGTCAGCAGTTGAGGTAAGGGCAGTTTCTTGCCCAATGGCTAGCTTTGCCACAAATAATGCTTCTATGAACATAGTTAAGCATATGTCCTTGTGGTATGATTGAGTATTACTTGGGTATATGCCCAAGAGTGGTGTAGCTGGGTTGTGAGGTAGATTGATGCCCAACTTTCTGAGTAACTGCCATATTGATTTCCAAAGTGGCTGTACCAGTTTGCACTCCCACCAACAGTGTAGGTGTGTTTCCCTTGCTCGACATCTTCACCAACATAAGTGGATATCTGTAGCTGGAGTTTTCTTCAGTTCCACCCAGGCCTGTGGTCAGTACAAATCTCTCTCACCTGCCAGACCTGCAGCCACTTGGACCCAAGTAAACACACAGAGGCTTATATTAATTAAAACTGTATGCCCTACTGGCTCGGGCTTCTTGATAGCTAGATCTTATATCTTAAATTAACCAATTTCTATGAAATTATACCTTGCCTTGTGGCTCGTGGCTTACCAGTATCTTTACATCTTGCTTCTCATGGTAGCAGCAGCTGGCAGCCTCTCCTTACTCAGCCTTCCACTTCCCAGAATTCTCCTCTCTGCTTATCCTGCCTATACTATAGATATCATTGATTTGATCTTAGCCATTGTGACAGGTGTAAGACATTATCTCAGAGTCATTTTGATTTGCATCTCCCTGATAATTAAAGATGCTGAGCAATTTTTTAAATGTCTTTTGACCATTGGAAAGTCTTCCTTTGAGAAGACTTTCCAATGGTCAAAAGATATGTTTAGTTCTATAACCCATTTTTTAATTGGATTATTTGTTATTTTGATGTCTAGTTTCTTGAGTTCTTTATATATTTTAGAGATCAGCCCCCTGTCAGATGTGAGGTTGGTGAAAATCTTTTCCCATTCTGTAGGCTGTCATTTTGTCTTATTTACTGTATCATTTGCCTCACAGAAGCTTCTCTGTTTCAAGAGGTCTCATTTATTAATTGTTGTTCTCAGTGTCTATGCTACTGGTGTTATATTTAGGAAGTGGTCTCCTATGTCAATGTGTTGAAGACTATTTTCTACTATCTCTTCTATCAGGTTCAGTGTAACTGGTTTTATATTGAGGTCTTTGATTCACTTGGACTTGAGTTTTATGAATGGGGATAGATATGGTTCTATTTGCAATCTTCTACATTCTGACATCCAGTTATGCCAGTACCATTTGTTTAAGATGCTTTCTTTTTTCCATGGTACAGTTTTGGCTTCTTTGTCAAATATCAGGTGGTCATAGGTGTGTGCAATAATGTCATCACCTTCAATTCAATTTCATGGGTCTACATGTCAGTTTTTGTGCCAATACCAAGCTGTTTTTTTATTACTATAGCTCTATAGTAGAGCTTGATGTCAGGGATGGTGGTGCCTCCAGAGATGGTTTTGTTGTACAAGATTCTTTTAGCTATCCTGGGTTTTTGTTTTTCCAAATAAAGTTGAGTACTGTTCTTTCCAGGTCTATGAAGAATTGTGTTGGGATTTTGATGGGGATTGCATTGAATCTGTAGATTGCTTTTATTAAGATTGCCATTTTTACTGTGTTAATCCTTCTTATCCATGAGCATGGCAGATCTTTCCATTTTCTGACATTTTCAATTTCTTTCTTCAGAGACTTAAAGTTCTCATCATACAGGTCTTTTACTTGCTTAGTTAGAGTTACCCCAATGTATTTTATATTATTTGTGGCTGTTGTAAAGGGTGATGTCTCCCTGATTTCTTTCTCAGCCTGTTTATCATTTGTATACTAGGAGTCCAGTCAAAGAGAGAGAAGAGGAATTCTATGAGGAAGTGCATCATGATCATGATGGGAAAATCTGTAGGGACAACCAAATCAAACTAGAGGGAACTCATAAAAGTTGGATCAATGGCTGAGGAGCCTGCATGGGACTGGACTGGGCCCTTTGCATGGTGAGACAATTGTATAGATTGATCTGCTTTGGAGGCCTTCTGGTGGTAGGATCAGAATCTATCTCTGGTGCATGAGTGGGATTTGTAGAGCCCACTACCTATGATGGGACACCTTGTGCAGCCTTGAGGCTGGGGGAAGGGCTTGGACTTGCCTACTGAATGTGCCTCACCATGGGAGGCCTTGCCTTCTTGTGTATGGGAGTGGGGATGGGTTGGGAGGGGAGTCTGGGGGGGCAGAAGGAGGGATGAGTGGGGATCTTTGATTGCTGTGTAAAATGAATAAAAATTTTTCTTAATAAAAAAGTTATAAAAAATGAAAAAAAGAAGGAAGCTATGTAGAGAGCTGGCACATTGGAGTCCTAGGTCTACTTCAGGTTTTAGAGAATCACTGTGGTGGTAATATGGTGTATGCTTAGAAAGTACACTTGCAACACAGCAGTGAGGCTACCACATGTGTCATTTTTTAATTGAAAGCACCACTTTCACAAATGCCTGTATTTATCAAATAGCTAACTAAAAGAAATAGCAATCACTTTGATATGTAAATTTAAATAGAGTATTATTATCACAGTCATATATACTAATTCAGTGTTCATGTATTCCTCTGAAGGTTTAGAAAGCAGATTGGGCTATTAAGGTATCATTTGTTACACTAGGAAACTCCTCAAGATTTCAGAAGCCAACAAACAATTTAATTGTATCCACACAGAAAAGTGACAGTCAAATTATAAAACCACTTTTATTGTTATAAATTTTAATGGAAAATACACATTCATAGAATATAATATTGTTTTTTAATTAAATCAATCTCCAATTAGTTTCTCTAGTTTATTGTTTCCAAATTAGATTCATGGTCCTTGTAGGCTTATAAGCCATCATCACTTTTTTAAAAAGATTTATTTATTTATTATGTACACAGAAGAGGATGGCAGATCTCATTACAGATGGTTGTGAGCCACCATGTGGGTGCTGGAAATTGAACTCAGGACCTTTGGAAGAATAGTCAGTACTTTTAACCTGAGCCATCTCTCTCAACACTTTTCTTTTAATGGATATCATTTGGGAACATACTTTGGCATTATCTACAAAAACTAGAAATGACTGTACTTGACACATATGCTTTACAAAAATGTATCATATGAAGCCTCAGAATTTGCTAAGACTATTCATACTCATATTTTTCACAGTCTTCTTTAACTGGGAACAGCACAAACAACCACAGTGAAGTAGATTGCATTTCCTGGTATATCCATGCTGTGAATTCTATGATGTCCAAAACAGAAAGAAAAGTAATTGTGTTTAGTAGCATATGAACTGCAAGCCAGGCAGAAGATAGTGTATGAACTATGAGTCTGTTTACTTTAACCAGAACAGAATTCACCACTGTGTTCACTTTGTACAAGGGGGAACAAATTGGTAGGGCAAAGGATGACAGATTTGGGGGGCTTGGTAGCACTGCATAGGCTTTTGATAAAGTTATTGGTTATATTTAGTTTTCCTTTAGCCTATCAGTCTTTCTTGCTATCTCTTACTGTCATGTCTTCTCTATTTTCTGTTATTCCCCATCTCTTTTACTGTCTATCCTGACTTTCCATCCTGTTCTCTCTGCTGTTTCTAGCCACATGTGTTAATGTAACCATCTTGTTAAATAAGAAATACAGAGCCAATCCAGAGATGAAAGCCCAAGAGGTCAGAGTAATAGCTAAGCACTAAAAACCTTAAGTACTGTGGGATGTTCTGTATGTCAGATGTGTTGCTCTGATTGGTTAATAAATAAAACACTGATTGGCCAGTAGCCAGGCAGGAAGTATAGGTGGGACTAACAGAGAGGAGAATTGAAAGAACAGGAAAGCTGGGTCAGAGAGATAATGCCAGCTGCTGCCATGAGAAGATGTTAAGATACTGGTAAGCCACAAGTCATATAACAAGGTATAGATTTATAGACATGGGTTAATTTAAGATTTAAAAAAATTAGATAACAAGAAGCCTGCCATGGCCATACAGTTTATAAGTAATATAAGTCTCTGTATGTTTACTTGGTTGGGTCTGAGCAGTCCTGGGACTGGCAGGTGAGAGAGATTTGTCCTGACAATGGGCCAGACAAAAAACTGTGGATGATTGATTGATAAATAAAACACTGATTGGCCAATAGCCAGGCAGGAAGTATGGGCAGGACTAGCGGAGAGGAGAATTGAGAGAACAGGAAGACAGAGAGGAGGAGACATGGGCATCATGTAAAGGCAACAGGTAAAGCCATGGAACACATGGTGGACAACATATAGATTAACAAAAATGGGCTGAGTATAAGAGTAAAAGCTAGACAATAGCAGGCCTGAGCTAATGGCTGAGCAGTTTAAATAATATAAGTGTCTGTATGTTTATTTTATAAGTGTGCTACAGGACTGCAGGGGCTTGGTGGGACCCAGAGAGAAAAATTCTAAGCTACACACAGCTTATCTCAATCTCTAACTCCAGTCTGATCCTCATATCATTACCATTTACATTCTCATACATATCTATTCACCCATCCATCTTCTGTAATCTGGCTGTTGGTAGTGACTTACAGCACCAGTTTACATAAATAGAACCACACTACATGTATTATCTTTTATGTGATTTCTGTATTTTAGCAATAAGGGTGTGATTTTTTCATTTTCCTGATAACTAAGGATGTTGAGAAATTCCCTCAATGTCTTTTGGCCATTTGAGATTCTTCTGTTGAGAATTCTCTGTTTAGAGCTGTATCCTATCCCATTTTTAATTGGATTATTTGGTATTTTAATGCCTAGTTCTTGAGTTCTTTATATATTTTGGAGATCGGAATGATAGTTGTATAGCTTGGTCTGTCTCTGGGGCCCCTGGCAGTGAGACCAAGATCTGTTTCTGGTGCATGATCTGGCTTTCGGGAACCTATTCCTTATAGTGGGATGCCTTACTAAGCCTTTATGTGTGTGTGTGTGGGGGGAGCTTGGACCTGCCTCAACTTAGTATGCCATGCTTTATTGACTCCCATGGGAGGCCTTACCCTTTCTGTGAAGTGGATGGGGAGGTAGAAAGGAGGTGAGGTGAGGGAACAGGAGGAGAGGAGCAAGGGGAAACTGTGGTTTGCATGTAAGATAAAATTTAATAAAAAAAACGGTGTTATTTTTCTACTGCTAAATGAACTTGCTCCTTCTCACTTTCCATCTCTCTCTTCCTTCCATGTGTTTCCACTCTTCTGTGTTTTTTCAACTGTTTTCATAAAAGAGAATATTTGTCCATTGGAACACTGCCTCTTGGTGCTGACTAAGCTTAGCTCTTTCCCACTGACAATCTTAGTCATTTTTCTAGGCCATCTCCATTCTTTTGTGGATGCCAATCCCCAGAAAGACTTTCTATCAGGGACCCTCAATAACCACCATGTACTGGATGGAATTCATGTTGGTGATTTTCACTGTCCTTCCTGCCCTCCATTACACTCCCTCCAGACTTATTCTTAGTCCTATAACAGCCTGCTTGCAATAACTCCTCTTTTGACTCCACCTCCTTTTTTCCTGGGGACTTAGCCTCTTGGTAGGTTTCCTAGTATCCCAAGCTCTTTTCTACAGATTCTCTCAACCAGTCCATCTCTATTCCTTTCTGTCTACCCACTGATCCCAAGAAGCATTTTCTACCACGGACTTCATACCTATCACACTTACCTAGAATACAGAGAGAGGAACAGTAACCAAAGAACAGAAAATGAACCCAATAAAAGCAAGACCAGATATATACACCAAAAGCCACCTCAAACATCAAAATTCCAGATGCCTAGATACAAGTGCAAAAACAAAAGCATAAACAAATAGGACAATATGCCTCCTTCAGAATGCAGAGAAACATGGAAAACACAATTTAGCTCAAGTACAAGACAAGGATTTAAAAATAGCAATGATGAATATGTTCAAGAACCTTACAGAGGATACAAAAAAAATCCCTTAATGATATCTGTGAAAACACAACCAACTTAAATAAATAATGAAAACAATTCAAGCATGAAAGTAGAATTAAAAAAAAAACCCAAATAATCACTAAAGAAAACCCAAATAAAATAAAACTAAATAAAACTAAATAATAATAATAATTATTAATGATAAACTAAAATAAAACTAAAAATAAAAATTTTAGGGTGTCAAGCATAAACCACAGAAGCCTTACTAATAGATTTAAAAACATGGAAGAAAGAAACTCAGGTTTTGAGGGAAAGATAGATGAAATGGATATCTCAGTCAAAGAAAATATTAAATGTAAAAATTTCCAGGAAAAAAAAACACTAAGGAAATTTGAGATATTTTGAAAATACAAAAACTATACATAATAGTAACACATAATAGTAGGGGAAGAAACCCAGATTAATAGTACAGAAAATATTTTTTCAAAAACTCATGGAAGAAAAATTTTCCCAATCTAACTTAAAAGATGCTTATCAAGGTACCAAAAGCATTTGGTGTCATGATATATTGTGTTCCCCAAAATATCTTGCACCCTAATAAAGCTTATCTGAGGATCAGAGGAAAAAGTCAGCCACTATATTGAACATAGAAGTCAGGCAGTGGAAGCACACACCTTTAATCCTAGCATTTGGGAGGCAAAGATCCATCTGGATCTCTGTGAGCTCAAGGCCACACTGGGGAAGAGAGCCAGGCATGGTGACCCATGCCTTTAATTCCAACACTAGTTAACCATAAAGGTCTGAAGGTCTGTACAGACAGACAGGAAGTGACAGAGGTGGGCAGGAAGAGGAAGTAATGTAGCTGGGTAGAGAGGAAATGAGATGGCAGAACAGAAAGGCATATAGGCATAGGTATGCAGAAAATAGGTCTCTTTGGAGACTGAGGGCTGGTAAGGTAAGATTGGCTGTGGCTTTTCCTATTCCTCTGATCTCTCAGGTTTTAACCCAAATATCTGGCTCTAGGTTTTTTTTTTTAAAATTAATAAGACCATTTAGCAATTCATGTTACAATTTGGAATACCAAATAGCCAGGATCATTAAAAGAATTCTCCATGATACATAATAATTAAAACACCAAGTATAGAGAACAAAGAAAAGATATCAAAAGCTGCAGGAGAAAAACACAAAGTCATATAAACAGGCAGGCCAATTATAATAACATCCAATTTCTCAATAGAGTTGATGAAAGCCAAAAGGACATGGATCAATGTTCTACAAGCTCTGAGAAACCATCAATGCCAGCCCAGACTACTATAGACAATAATTCTATCAATAACAATTGACAGAGAAAGAAAACCTTTAATAATTAAAACCAATTTCATCAAGTTCTATCTACTAAACCAGTTCTACCGAAGGTACTAGAAGAAAAACTTCAGTCTGAAGAGGCTATCCAAGAAGACACAAGGAATAGATAATCCTAGAACAGTGAATCAAAAGAAGGGAGGGGAGACCCACATCATAACAACAAAATAACAGGAATCTATAAACACTTCTCATCAATAACTCTTAATATTAATGGTCTCAATTCCCCAATTAAAAAAACACAGACTAACATTTTTTTTTTTTTTTATAAAAAGAATCCATCTTTTTGCTTCATTCAAGAAACATACCTCATCATGAAGAATAGTCATCACCTCAGGGTAAAGGGATTGAAAAAGATTTTCTAGGCAAATAGACCCAAGAAAACTAGTACACTCATTTTAATATCTTACAAAATAGAATTAAAACCAAAATTAATTCAAAGATACAGGGAAGAACACTATATACTCATTAAAAGAAAAAGCCACTAAAATGATATTACAGGTTTAAACATTTATGTGCCTAACAAAGGACACCAAGTTCATAAAAGAAATACTACTACAGCTAAAATCAGTTACTGACCCTCACACAAGATGACTTCAATATCATACTCTGGACTATCCTCCATACAAAAACTAAACAGAAAAGGGCTGGAGTTAAATAATATCATAAATCTAATGGACAGATCAAATATCTACAGAACATTTTACCCAAACATAAAAGGATATACTTCCTTCTCTGCACCTCATGGAATTTTCTTCAAAGCTGACTATGTACTTGGCTACAAAACAAATCTCAGCAGATATATGACAAATGAAATAACACCTTGTATCCTTTCTGACTACTATGGATTAAAGCTGGATATCAAAAACAACAGAAACAGAAAATATACAATCTCATGGAAACTGAAGAAGTTAACACTGAATGAAAAAAATGAGTCAAGACAGAAATCCAGAAGGAAATTACAAATTTTTTAGAAATGAATAAAAATCAACTCATAATATACACAAACCTAGGGAGCACAATGAAAATAATTCTAAGAGGAAAGTTCATGTCACCAAGCACCTACATCAAAAAATTAGAAAAATCACATATTAGGAAAATAGAAACACACCTTAAAACTCTAAAACAAGAAGGAAGAAATAACAGACATACAAAGTAGACAGCAAGAAAAAATAAAAAATTGGGTTTAAATTAATGAAATAGAAACAGTAAGAACAGCAAACACGATGCAAAGAATCAATGAAACAAAGAGTTGGTTGCTTGAGAAAATCAATAAGATTGACAATCCCTTAACTGAGTTAACTAGAAAAAAAAAAAAGAGAGAAGATCCAAACTGATAAAATTAGAGATGAAAGGGGAACATTGCCATAGACACTGAGAAAATTCAAAGAATCATCAGGACATACTTTAAAAAATAATACTCCATAGAATTGCAAAGCCTGAATGGAATAGATGAATTTCTTGATTTACATGACCTATCAAAGTTAAGCTTGGGTTAAATGTAGTGAAACAGAAGCAGTTAAAAAATGTCTCCAAACAGCAACAGCATAAAAGCTATGGCCACATGAATTCAGTGCTGAATTCTATCAGCCTTTCTAAGAAGACCCAATACCAATACTGTTTAAATTATTATACAAAATAGAAACTGAAGAAACATTTCCTAATTCTTTTTAGGAGTCCATTATTATCTGATACTAAAACTGTACATACATAAAAGAAAATTATTAACTCATTATTAATAAAAATGCAAAATTCTTAAAAATATTTGCAAAGCAAAGTCAAGAACACATCAAAGAGAATATCTGCTATGACCAATGTGTCTTTTTAATCACAGAGATTCAGGGATGATTCAACATATGTAAATTGATAAACATAATTTATAATTGATAAACATAAGGAAACAGAAAGACAAAATACCAGTATAACCATTTCGTTAGATGCAGAAAAGGTCTCTGACAAAATCCAACATCCCTTCATGGTAGAAGCCCTCAAAAGACAAGGGATATGAGGGACATGCTTCAACATAATGAAAGCAATTTACAGCAATCCCAAAGTCAACATCAACCTAAACAGAAAAGTAAAGTCAAAGGGTTTCTGCTAAAATCAGGAACAAGACAAGGATGTTCAGTCTTTCCATACCTATTTGATATAGTACTTGAAGTCTTAATTAGAGTGATAATACAACTGAAAGAGATCAAGAGTATACAAATAGGAAAAGAAGAAATAAAAGTGTTTTCATTAGCAGTTGTTATAATTTTATGCATTAAACCCTAAAATCTCCACCAAGAAATTTCTTCAGCTGATAAACACTTTCAGCAAAGTAATAGGATACAATTTTTTATAAGTCCATTTATTAATCTTAAATAATATTTAGAACTCATACATTAAAAAATTACCACCATTTTACCACAAATAGGTTATTTTGCTTAAAAAAGGTTTTGACAATTGGAAGAGAACTCCAGGTTATAGTTTCCCAGGTTATAGTTTCTACTCTTATATTCTTTGAGTAATTTTGAACCAAGTTATCTGGCTGTCTTTGGGATTTTTTGAGACAGGGTCTTGATATATAGCCCAAGTTGGCCTCCAATACACAGATTTTGATCACACTTGGCCACTCAAATAAGATTTCTGGAGTCCTTATCTCAAAAGGAATTCTTACTATTCTTCATATAAAACTGAGTGGATTATATAACATTATAGATATTTTAGAACCTTGCAGGAATAGACATAAAACTTAAAGACTTAAAACTTCCAGTTGTTTTTATTTGGTGATCTACAGAATGTACACTAAAGAACTATATCCCTGAGGGAGTTGGGACTTTGTAAGTACATTCTTCACAGATAATCCCTGCTGTTTGCTTTGCCTCCAGCTTATCCATTGTGTTTCTTGAAAAAATTCCAGTTTATTTTCAATGAATTAATGTCCACTATTTAGTCATTGTTAAGTATTTGCACTTTTTTGTTATGATGATGTTGGTATACACATGAGAATTATTCCATCATTTCTGGAATGTGATTACTCCATCACTTTTTACAAGTAGCTTTAGGAACAGTCCTGGAACAGTGACTAAGAATAGTAGGATACAAAATTAACACACAAAAATTAGTAGCCTTCTTATATACACATGACAAATGAGCTGAGAAAGAAATTAGGGAAACAACACCTTTCATAACAGCCTCAAAAATTTAAATAAGGATATCTCTAAAAAAGCAAGTGAAAGACTTGTATAATAAAAACTTTAAAGCCTGGTGGTCGTGCTGCACACCTTTAATCTCAGCACTTGGGAGGCAGAAGCAGGTGAATCTCTGTGAGTTCAAAGGCAGCCCAGTGTACAAAGCAAGTTCAAAGAAAGAAATTGAAGAAGACGTCAGAAGATGGAAATATTTCTTATGCTTAAAAATTAGTAAGAGTAATATTGTGAAAATGCAATCTACAGATTCAATGCAATCCCTTTCAAAATTCCAACACAATTCTTCATGGAAATTGAAAAAGCATTTCTCACCTGTGTGGTTTGAATAGAAGTGGCCCCCATAGACTCATGTGTTTGAATACTTGGTCCATAAGGAATGGCATTATTAGAAGGTGTAGCCTTGTTGAAGAAGGTATGGCTTGGTTGGAGGAAATGTGTCACTAGGTGGTGGGCTTTGGGATCTCAGAATCTAAGCCAATTCTCTGCCTGCTACCTGCAGATCCAGATGTAGAACTCTCAGCACCTTCTCCAGCACCATGTCTGCCTGCACACCATCATGCTTCCTTCCATAATAATAGACTAAGCCTCTGAAACTTTAAGCCAAGCCCCAACTAAATGTTTTCCTATATAAGAGTTGCTGTGGTCATGATATCTTTTCATAGCAATAAAACCCTAAGATATTGGCTTCTTATGGGAATACAAAAAATCCAGGAATAATAGAATCCTAAATAGTAAAAGAACCGCTGGAGGTATCACCATCCCAGATTTCAAGTTGTACTATATAGCCATAGCAACATAGAAACAGCATGTTATTGGCATAAAAACATATTTAGTGATCAATGCAATTGATTTGAAGACCCTGATATAAACCAATACATAAAAATGCTTGATGTGCCGGGCAGTGGTGGCGCATGCCTTTAATCCCAGCACTCGGGAGGCAGAGCCAGGTGGATCTCTGTGAGTTCAAGGCCAGCCTGGACTACCAAGTGAGTTCCAGGAAAAGGCGCAAATCTACACAGAGAAACCCTGTCTCGAAACCCCCCCCCCCAAAAAAAAAGAATGCTTGATGTTGACAAAGACGCCACACATGTACACCAGAGAAAGGACAATATCTTCAACAATTGGTGCTGTTTAAACTGGAGGGCTTTGTGTAGAAGAGTGCAAATAGAGCCATACTTATCATCCTGTTCAAAACTTAACCCCAACTTGCTCCAGGACCCTTAAAAAGCGACCAGATATCTTGAATATGATAAAAGAGGAAGTGGGGAATAATCTTGAACTCATTGGCACAGGAAAAGTCTTTCTGAACAGAACTGTAAGAGCAGAGGCACCAGCAACAATTAATTAATGGTACCTTATGAAACTGAGAGGCTTCCATATAGCAATGGACACCATTATTCAGGCAAAGTAGCACCCTACCAAATGGGAAAGGATCTTTACCAATTATAAATCTAATAGAGGTTTAGAATCTAAAATATATACATATTTTTTTAAAAGTGAAAATTAAGAAAGCAATACAATTAAAAATGGACAGAGGTGAACAGAGAATTCTCAAAAGACGAAACATAAATGTATGACAAAGAAATGTTCAATACCCTTAGTCATCAGGAAAATGCAAATTGAAACTACTTTGCCATTTCATCTTACCCTAGTCAGAAGAGCCAAGATTAATGACAGAATATACTGTCGAGAATGTGAAGAAACAGGCACATTTACTCACAGCATATATGGCAATCAATGTGGTGGTTCTTCAGAAAACTGAGAATAGATCTACCTAATGACCCAGCTATATCAATCTTGATCATATACACAAAGGACTCTAACTCCTGTGATGGAGACACTTGCTCATCCATGTTCATTGCTGCTCTATTTATTACCAGAAATTGGAAACAGTCTAGATGTTTATCAACTGATTAATGGATAAGAAAAATGTGGCCCAATTACATAATATAATACTATTCAATTGCTAAGGAAAATTATGAAACTTGTGGTAAATGGGTGGATCTTGAAAAAAAATCACCCTGAACAAAATAGCTGAGACTCAGAATGACAAGTATTCTATTCTTTCTCTTAAATGTAGATGTTAGCTTTTAAGATTCAATATATGTGCTACAATATAGCTACCTCATAAAGGACTAAGTGGGGTAGGATCTCCCAAGGAAGGAAAAACAGAATAATTGTTATGGAGAGAAATTGGGAAAACAAAAATAGGATTAAATTAAAGGGGGTAGAATAAGGGGTAAAGGAGAGACACTAAAGGCCATTTGAAAAACAACATAGAGACCTACTACTGTATAATCTTCCCCAAATACACACATATATGAAATAAATCCAACCAGACATCTTATGCCACCAACTAAAACCTTCACCACCAGGAATAGGTTCAGTCATTAGCCAAAGCAATTCCATAGAGACTGCCAAATATCATTGTCTATTGGCAAGGCTATTAGTTACTCTATACAACTTAGATAGGACCTTGTTGCTGAAGACAACACTTACATATAATACTGAACACAGAGAACTCAAGCTGGTGGCTAACTAGAAGCTTTACCCCTACTGAATAATGTTTATGATGCTGTAAGGTACCTTTCATATTACTATAGGAGAAAGTGAATCATTAATATCCCTCATCTACAAACGCTAAGAACTACAACAATGCCCTGAATATAAAATATACTGGTGGAATTGTACCACAAAGTTGTAGGAATAACTAATCACTTTCACATAGGAATTAAGGCCCATTCTATCCAATGGAACCGATATCTGACACTGCTAAAGTATGTATGTCATGGACTATGTAGGTCATGGACTAGTGGAAACACTAATAATACTATTCTGCTAAAGAAACACCGCAATAAAATATCTCCTAATGACAAACTGATATAGTCACAGATCAGTTTCTTTCTCAATCCTCATTAGAAAGTTTCTTCTTTTAGTACACGGGAACTAACACAGAGACACAAAATGGACAATTAGTAAAGAATGAAAGACTTTGGAGCACTCAGTTATAAATGGAATGTCCTTTTCAATGCTCCCCTACCCAAGTCTCAGGAATTTGTGCAGGATGAGGCCAAAAGATTGTTGGAACCAGAGGTGATGAATAAAAAGGAAACAGTTTCTTCCCAACATTACAATACTGCTATACATGTGAACTCACAGTCTGTGGCAGCATGCACAAAGCCTATATAAGTTTGGGCTTAATGGGTCCCAGCACAGAAAGGGGGATGTACACACAGGATTCCACCCCTAATTGTGAATTTATCTGCAATTTATACACACTGGCAAAGAAAAAATGTTTCCTCTAGTAGAGTTTCACTGGATATATTAAGCATATCTCAGGGTAGACTCTATGGCCAGAAGTTGTTGGCCAACACAATATAAGTATTCTTGTAGTTAAAAAAAAATCTCATTTTGCTTTGTTTGAACACTTTTTTCTTATTAGTCTTTTGTTCATTTATTTTGATTTGTGTATGTTTTTCTTGTTTTATCATTACTGCTTCCTTTGTTTTAAAGAGAGAAAGAACAGAAAGTTGTGTGGGTAGGGAGTTAGGAAATATCTTGAAGGAATTGGGGAATTGAAGAACATGATCAAAATATATTGTACAAAAAAGATTTTTTAATAAAAAAGGGAATGTTTTCATAGTCCTACATGAACACACACACACACACACACACACACACACACACACACACACACACACAATTGTAAAAATAAAATCCTTATATAAAAATTGAGGTTTAGGTAATTGAAATGAACATGTTAGAACAAAAGGCTATTTTACCATTAGAGAACACTCTGAATGTTCAGTTGTGAGACTGTCATAATGAACTGTATTACACTTGGTGTTCAACACCACAACACTTTATCTGACTTCTACATATGTTATTTCTTAGGCACACAGAAAATAAAGTATAGTTATATTTAATATTTGATATTTTAACTCTCAGAGCCTTTCCATATTTCATCTTTCAGCATATCAGAGTCTTACTGAACATACTAATATGAAAGTTCATGGAGTGTATCCTGTCAAAATAAAGGCAGAGACTCTGTTATTAAATAATAATTGCATTCATAATATATTTTTATTAGCAAATTTTAGCCTAGTGTTATGTACTGTGAGATAATGCTTTTGTATACTGGTTTAATAAAATGCTGATTGGCCAGTAGCCAGGCAGGAACTATAGGTAGGATAAGCAGACAAGGAGAATTCTGGGAAGAGGAAGGCTGAGTCAGGAGATGCCAGTCCACTGTCCAGGGAGCAGCATGTAATGGCACACAGGTAAAGCCATGGGACACATTGTGACATATAGATTAACAGAAACGGGCTGAGTTTAAGTGTAAGAGCTAGTCAGTAGTTAGCCTGAGCTCATGGCCAAGCAGTTTTAACTAATATAAGCCTCTGTGTGTTCATTTGGGTCTGAGTGGCTGCAGGACCATGAGGATGTGGGAGCCAGGTGGGCATGGGAAACCTTTCAGCTATAATTATGTGAGTTGTGATGTAACCAAGTAAATTCCAGAAGGGGCATGGTAATATGCATTTTGTATAGCTAGTTTTATACATATACAAGTATAATGTCTAAATAAAATATACATGTCATTCAAACAGAAACATTCAAAGCACACAAGCCATCAGGCTGTAAGAAAGATAGCCCTTATCAGCTTTTATCATGAAAAGTATAAACTTTACCCTAAACTGAGCTTGATCATCTTTGTGACAACTTGGTTTGTTAAACATTACAGAGCTCCATGCTCTGGAGCAGAGTGAGGGTTAGTTGTCTTTTTGTGCCTTTCTTGCCTAGCTCTCCTGAGAGCTATGTCTAGTTTTGTTATTTGTTTTTTTTTTAATGTATGTTTTTACCATGAAAAAATTTCAAATATCCACCAGAGTGGAATGGCAAATGGATTTAATTATTTGATTTCCCCAACACACAACTTGAAAATTTTCAATTTGCCCATGTTTTGTGTATGTGCATTTCACATTCTAGAAATGTCTTCTCTTTTCCTGACTTGGCTATTATAAAGCATGTCCCAGACATCAGGGGATGTCAGCCTTTAGCTAAGAGGCAGAACACACCCTACATATGAAGAAAGCTATGTTTTGCTATCTTATTTACAAACTAATATGTAGATGGTCTTAGAGTAATGATGATTTGATTTGAATTATTTAATTATTTTAAAACATTTATGTATACCCGCTTGAATGTATGTATGTGCACCAACTGCATGCAGGAACTGTTGAGGTCAGAAGAAAGGGTTGGATCCCCTGGAACTGGAGTAATAGGCAGTTTTCAGTGACCATATAGGCACTGGGAACTAAACCCTGGTCCGCTGCAAGAGCAGCAAGTCATCTTACCAACTCTCTAGTTTTGACTTACATTTTAAAACTCATGGGAAATCAAAAGATATATAATGGAATTGGAATTTGGAGTTTTGCTCATTTTTCATACTAGCAACTATGGTATGATCTCTCTTATGATTTAGCATGCTAGGCAGTGAAAACAAGATTCAGCTCAGTCATTGATATGAGCATAGAGAAGGATGACTAGCACCTCACAGTGTGTTGTGTCACTAAGTTCTTTTTAGATTAGTTAGTCAAACTAATGGATTATCATTTGAGAGGCAGTCTTACTAGTGAGACTTACCTGACTCAACCTTCTGAGTGCTGGAATCATAGATATGTGACACAGTGCCCAGTTTAAGATATCTTTGATTCATGACATTTTCAATTTCTGTTTGGATTACAAGAATATGATTTCATGGCAAGTTGAACAGAATCTGAATATTTTCCAAAAATCTTATATTTTATAAGTATTAATATAAAAAATCACATACAAATTATAAATATAGAACTTTAGAGGATGCTTTAAAAATAGTGATTTTCCAAACACTCAAATTAGTGGAAATGTTTTTATATTTTTTTCCTGTGTAATTATATTGCTAAATCCAGTGTCATTAATAATGGTGTCTGTGGATGCATGACTTTTTAAAAGTTTTTTTTCAATATACAAGTAAATAATTTACAGCAAAAAAAAGCTATAGACTGAAATAAATCTATGCACTACTTGGAAACATCCATTGTTATTGTATACTTTTTTTTTCTTTTTTCCAATGAAGATTTTTATGCAGCTAAGTCAGACTTATCAGCACATATTTTTTGAAGATTAGATATTGTCCATTTTTCTCTTTAAAGGCAAAATATTGAGTAACTACAGTTTATAGATATTCAGAGATCAGCAACCCAATTGCCTAAAACACTAATTTGAGAGTAAACTCCTTAAGACCTAAATTTTTATTCTGAAATTTTATTGAAATTTTTCCATGACAAGTAATTTTTCCAATGAATACATTTTTACATTATTGCCAAAGGAAAAATAAATTTATTTTTTAGCAATCATAGCTCCATTTTATATGCTCTCGACTCCTTAATCAGAAGAATAACAGAACAAAGACATAGCAGTCTGATGACACCTTGCACTTCAGATGCAGGACCTGAAGAACCTAAGTTCATTCTAACTTGAAAGTCTCCTCTGTGAGAACTGGCTTTCATGGTTCTAAATCATACCATGCAAATTTCCAATGGAGGAAGTAACCAACAGACTTATATAGCTGCAAAGCCTATGAATCACAACCAAGAAAAAAAAAAAAAACCAGCATGGCACCATAATCCTAAGTGTGTAGTAGTGATATGCATAGGTTTGCAGTGATAATCAATAGCTCTCTAATTAGACTTAAGATCTACTCAACAAGGGAACCCTGACTCATATAGAAAATCTTGCCAACTACTAGGGGTCAGTAAAGTAATTGATATTAGTAGAGAACCTACAACTGCCATTTTCCTAAACCAGAATAATCTTTAACTATACTCTATACATTTGCCCTTATACCCATAGATAAGTGTGGTCTCATCAAGGAAACTACTTTTTTCAAAAAATGAAGAGCATTACAGAAAAACACAAGCCATCATCATGCAGACCTCTGGAGCCCAGTACCACCTGACAGATGGATCTACAATACAACTCCTGCAACAAAGGCCCAGAGATCATTGCAAAAAAGAGGGAAGGGAAGATTATAAGAACCAAAGGAACAAGGAGTTTGCTGTGAGATTGTGTTCATTCAAATATCAGAAGCTATACCCATGAAGTCTCACCAATACAGCTGCCTAAATATGACCTAAAGAAGGAAAACACCAAGCCTTGCTAACATGGAACAGAGAAAGTTCATGAGACCTCAACCTTAGACTAAAGTACTACAGGGAACTAAGGAATGAGAAGAATGGGAAAAAAGTCTTCCTTGTGGAAGAGCACACCAATTGGCTATCCAATACCAAGTGGATAACCCTGAAAACTTACACATACAAACATTACCTGAACTGAACAGGTTGTATTTATATATTTAGCAATATGTAATATTAAATAAGGTTGAGACAGTGTGATGGCTTAAAAGAAAAATGGCCCCCAAAGGGAGTGACACTATTAGGAGATGTGGCCTTATTGGAGGAAGAAATGTGTCACTGGATCTCAAAGGAGGTCTTTGAGATCTCATATATGATTAAGATACTTCCCAGCATCTCAAACCACTTCTTGTTGCCTGCAAGATGTAGAACTCTCACCTACCTGTATGCCTACATACCATCATGTCTCTCCATGATGATAATGGACTAAACCTCTGAAATGTAAGCAAGCTACTCTATTTAAATGATTTCCTTTATAAGAGTTGCTATGGTCATTAGTGTTTCTTCACAGCAAGAGAAACCCTAAAACTAAGACAGGCAGTGTTCAGTGTTAACACTTAAAACAACAGTAACATTGAAATTCTAGAAAAGAACTGTTTTATTAGAGAGAGGGAAGGAGAGAGGAAAAGGGAGAGAGAGAGAAGAGAAGAGAAGGGAAGGGAAGAAGAAAAGAGAGGAGAGGAGAGAGCAGGGAGGCTTACAAGACCTGTGAATCATTCATATTTATATTGTTTTAAGTTTGAAATCTAATTGGTTATTTTTGGTTAATGAATAATTGGGACTTTAATTTGGGATACATAATTATAAAATTGATGAATAAGTTCCTGGTCAGGAATTGGAGAATAATTTTCAGCTTCTGAGTGGAACTTTGGCCTCTGTTCTTTTTTCCTTCTGTGAGACATAGTGTAGTCTAGCAATTCAACTACCATGACATGTGATAAGGCCCTGCCACATAGCCTAAAATCCACTTGGTCTGCTTTCAACACACATTCACCACTGGTGAGGGACACCTTCCATATAGACTGCTTTATCTATTTTATAGTTTAGTTTTTAAGTGCAATATATTTGTTTTCTGACATTATACTGCAATTATATCAAGCTGCTTTTGCATGATTTATTTGATATAATCATAATCTAACAGCTCAGTATCACAGACAGTTTGGACTTACGTTATCATATAATTTACTGTGAAATCATACCTACACTAATATCATCTAAATAAAGCATTAAATGCCATGCCATTATGATTGGTGCCCACTATAAGTCTAATTGCTCTAATTATGGAAGCTGTTATTAATGAGATTATGAGTAACACCCTGTGCTGTTCAAAATTGTAATATGAATGGCCAGATGGTTTTGTAGATTTGGGTTTCTCACTATGTCTATTGATTATATGCCATGAGATTGGTTCTAACTGTTCCATTAGATACTGACATAAGAGTAGTACATATTGTACAATTCATTTAATTGATCACAGAGAGTCATTTGAAGCCTGCAGATAAAAACTGGGCAGCATCTTACAATCAGAAGATGTTCTGACAGGAAATCAGTTAATATTGCACAGTTTAGTATGAAACAAGCACTTACAGATTACTTTTGTCTTCATTTTTTCCCTTTTATTGAAAATAGATTCTTTTCTCATGTAATATATTCTCATTATAGTTTCTCTTCCCTCTACTCCCCCCAGTTGCTCCACCTTCTCTCCCTTCCAGATTCACATGCTTTCTGTCTCTCATTAGAAAAGAACAAGCTTCTAAGAGATTAACAACAAACATAAAAAAATAAAATATAAGATAAACAAAAAACATGACATTTAGGCTAGCAAGACAATCAGACAGAAGGAAAATTGACCTAAGAGCAGGAGCAAGAATGAGCAACTCACTTGTTCACATTTGTAGGAATCCCATAAAAATACTAAGCTGGCCGGGTGGTGGTGGTGCATGCCTTTAATCCCAGCACCTGGGAGGCAGAGGCAGGTGGATCTCTGTGAGTTCAAGGCCAGCCTGGTCTCCAAAGCGAGTTCCAGGAAAGGTGCAAAGCTACACAGAGAAACCCTTTCTTGAAAAACCAAAAATAAATAAATAAAAATAATAAATAAATAAATAAATAAATAAATAAATAAATAAATAAATAATAAAAATACTAAGCTGAAAGCTACAGGACCTGGAGCAGACCAATATAGGCCCTGTGCTTTTTGCTTCAGACTTTGAGAGTTCATTTGAGCTTTGCTCAGTTGACTTAGAGGGTCTTGTTCTCCTAGTGTCTTCCATCCTTTCTGGCTCTTATACGGTTTCTGTCTCTGCTTCCACAACATTCCCTGAGCTCTAAGGGAAGCTATTTGATGGAGATATCCCATTTAGAACTGTGTGTTCCAAGAACTCTCTCTCTAGGAATGTCTGTCTGTGGGTCTCTCCATCTGTTTCCATCTGCTGTAGGAGAAAGCTTCTCTGATGATGACTAAATAAGGCACTGATCTCTGAGTACTCCAGAATATCATTAGGAGTCATTTTATTGATACTTGCTCCCCCCATTTTTAGACCAGTAGTGTTTGGTATTACCCTAGGTCTCTGGGCTATCAAGTCTCTGGTTCTTGGTAATCCAAATAGTATTGGGTATGGGTTCTATCTTGTAGAGTGGGCCTTAAGTCAAATAAGATATTGGTTGGCTAGTCCCACAAGTTCTGTTGCCACCACTGCCCTGATATGTATTGCAGGGAAGAAAGATTGCAGGTCAAAAGTTTTGTGACTGGGTTAGTTTTTAATGACTCTCTTTTGGTAGCCTTTAGAGTATCTTCTCACATCAAAAACACTAGAATGTTCAGGTGGAGGCTTCAGATAAGCACCAGCTTGAGCTCTCCACATTATGAGTTGTGTGGGTGTTATCTTCAGTATTGGCATCCCAATTTCCTTTTGCAAACACTTTGGGTTCTTTAGGGCTTTGCATGAGACCCCATTGGCCAATAACTTAACTGAATGCAACATAGTCCTACTATTGGAAATCTTGTTTGTTGACAAGAGATAACCAGTTTGGACTTCAGATTCCCCCATTATTAAGAGACCTTATTAGGATTGACTTCATGTATTTTAGGAAGATTCCACTGCACTGAATTTCCAAATCATCCTTCAAATGTCCCTCAATTCTTGATTTCTATCTCTGCATTCCCACCCTCAACTTTATCTCCCTTCCCTCTCCCAACCTGTTCCTCCCATTCCTGTCCCACCCACACTAATACACCTATAAACATCTGTATTATTTCTTCTTCCCAGGGAGATCCATGTATACCACTAGTCCCTTCCTTCATGCCTAACCTCTTGGGATCTACAAATTGTAGGTTAGTTATCATTTATTTAACCCATAATATCAGGTATAAGTAAATACATACCATATTTATCTTTCTGAGTCTGGGTTACCTCACTCAGGATAATTCCTTTCTAGTTCCATACATTCGCCTGAAAATTTCATATGTCATTTTTTAACAGCTAATACTCCATTGTGTAAATATACCACATTTTCTTTATGCATTGTTCAGCTGAATTGCTGCTGGATCCTAATGGCTCCCTTGGGGGAAGGGGTGAGAAGTCACAGCATTAACAACACAGACACCAGGAGTCAGTTGAAAAAAAAACAGCAGACTCCTTTATTCAATTACAAGGAAGGTCTTATATACTCTCCTCCCAGTACCCAAGCTGTGTCCCAATCTGGTGGCATTGTGTGGCCATCCCTCATTGGCTGGGCACAATCAGGAACTCTGACAGTGTTCAGGAACTCTGACAGCACCTGTTGCTAGGCCCTCAGGCAGACTCTAAGATGGCTCATAAGGAACCATGTTATGTGCATGCCTTGACAACTGGTTTGAGCCGATTTCCTTGACCCTATGGGCCTGTCCTACTAAATATCTACCATTTTGTTTTTTATGTGGGTAATCAGCAGGAGTCAGAGTCCTTTGCTCCAGCCTTGTTGACCCCACTTCAGGGGGGCTCAGCAACTGGACTGTACATTTCTTAGGTTGGCTTGACTATCAGCCCTTAAAGAGTGTCCATCCCTGGTGGGTCACTCCAGATGGTGGGGGGGTGGGGTCAGGCAGTAGCCTTTTGATTTTCAGAAAGCCAGGCATGCATAACCTCCTGTGGAGGACTATGAGTTGAATGTCTAAGAGCCATTAACACCTGTAGAGTCACCTGAGTGGCTGCTGTTGTTGCCAGATGTGCTGTAAGAGACACTTAAAAAGGAGAAAGATTTAAAGCACCATCCCACCAATCAAACCATGAGTGAGACTCCAGGAGGGATCAAACAGCCCTTTTATATCATGCCAAACCTATTAAAAAATAGTCAAAATTGGAAAATTTCATGTGTTAGCTGTAATGAATAATATAGAAACTTAGCTGACCATGGGCCCCTTAATACATTTGGCTAGCTAATCTAAAGTTCCTCATCTCAAAAAACATCATACAAAATGAGGAAGAGTGAGGATCCACAAGTCCTCTACCTTAAGAGGGGCAATGAGAGCAAGAAAGGGGAGTATATACATTACCCATCCTGGGTTATTTCCTCCTTGGTAGAAGCAGGCTAATCCCTGGCCAGGTGCATTATCTCTTGCTGGGACCCACATTGGCATAGTGACACTCTGAGGAAAAACACAAGTATACCCTCTCCCAGGGGTTAGCAGGGGGGCTGACAGCTACCATTAGAGGGCATCTTTCCATATCATCAGGGGCAGGGGCATGTTCCTTGGCAGAGATGCTCAGTGCTTATAAGTTAGGCTGTGCCCCTTGTCATCAAAACTGAGAAATTTCATATGGAAAGGACATCTGTTAATGCCAGGTAAGTGTCTCTCCTAGCCTCTAGCAAAACAGTCCTTGTCAACAGCTCCTTAAGAGTTCTCTTAGTCCTCTCCACAATGGCTTGTCCTTGTAGACTGTAGAGGATGCCAGTGGTATGGGAAATCTTCCCAGACCCCAGAAAGTCATTGAATTTTTGAGAGGCACAGGCAGGGCCATTGTCAGTCTTAAGTGCCCAAGGTACCACCATAACTACCATGGATGACTTAAGGGCCTTGATAACATTGATGGCCTTTTCCCCAGAAAGGGCAAGGGTCTACACAAAGAAGGAGCACATACCCACTATCACATGAACATATCTAAGATTGCCAAAAGGAGCATAATGTGTAACTACCATTTGTCAAATGGCGTATGCTTGGGGCAGGGGTTGTGAAAGTGGCAAAATGAGATGGATTTTGAAAGGGGTACCTGAGGCGTTCTCACCTACCTTGGTCCAAGTCCCTATTTGGGATTAAAGTGGGGAAATTGAGTCAATTTCACTTAGAAAGTAGGCTAACAGCAAGCAGCTCTGGTCTCCAAAAGATTAGACCAAGGAATCCTGACCCCCAGAGTGGCCTCAAACTTGTGATCCTCCTGCCTCTACCTCCTTCAGTAAATCCTACCAATATGCATCACCACAACTGGCCCTGCACCCAAGCTAAAGGATAAAGCAGTCCTGAAGAGGAGATAACATCAGTGGCAATGCCAGAGAGGAGGGTGGACAATGGCCTGGCCCCAGACATAGCACCTGAGGAGGTGGATGAGTCCAAGGAGGAGAACTTAGTGGACATGAGTACCTACAGTAGACTCAGGGAAGACTCTGAGGCAGTGCCCTAGAGGAGGACTATGAAGAAGATGAGGAAGACAGAGAGTCCCCCCCCCCACTAGCCAGAGTCAGGGTGTGTGGAGATTCCCAGTCTCTCAGAGGAAGAGGACCTGGACCTGAGCCAGAAGATTTATTTCAGCCCCACACTGATCCAAATATTTAGCACCTACTCCGATGAGGACTATGATTGATGGAATGAGGATGTGGATCCTATGATGATTTTTGCAGAATATGAGCTAAAGAAGTGTATGGAGAAGTTAGAACTGTTTCCTGTGGAGCTGGAGAAGGACTCTGAGAGCCTGGGCATCAGCATCATTGGCATAGGGACTGGAGCCAGCACAGACCTGGGGAATCTGGGCATCTTTGTCAAGACCATGACCGGGAAGCGGGAGATCCCAGCTGGATTAAGAACACAGAGGAAGAACAAGGAATAGGAGACCATGGTGAATGAAGACCACATGAGAAAAGGAAGAAACAAAGTGCTAGAGAGGCCCACAGAAATCCACAAAGATACCCCCACAATAGACTGTTGGCAATGGTCGAGAGACAGCCTGAACTGACCTACTCTGGTGATGGGATGGCAAAACACCATAATAGTCATGCCAGAAACCCCATCCAAGGACTGAGGAAACTGGATGCAGAGATCCACGGCTAGGCCCCGGGTGGAGCTCCAAGAGTCTAATTAGTAAGAAAGACGAGGGTTTATATGAGTGAGAATTGTTGAAACCAAGGTTGGATAAAGCACAGGGACAAATAGCCAAACGAATGAAAACACATGAACTATGAACCAAAGGCTGAGGGGTCCCCAACTGGATCAAGCCCTCTGAATAGGTGAGACAGTCGATTGGCTTGATCTGTTTGGGAGGCATCCCGTTAGTGGGACCGGGTCCTTTGCTCATAGCATGAGTTGGCTGTTTGAAACCTGGAGCTTATGCAGGGACTCTAGGCTCAGTCGGGGAGTAGGGGACTGGACCTGCCTGGACTGAGTCTACCAGGTCCATCGCAGTCCTCAGGGGAGGCTTTGCCCTGGAGGAAGTGGGAATAGGGGTGGACTGGGGGGAAGGGGAGGGGAGCAGGAGGGGGGAGAACAAAGGAATCCATGGCTGATATGTAGAACTGAATGGTATTGTAAAATAAATAAATAAAAGGAAAAAACAAGAAATATAGAGCCAAATACAGGGGTAATAGCCATAGATATCAGAGAAACAGGAATAACCACCAGCTAACCTTAGCTCACCATGCTGCTGCTGTAGCTTCCCAAGCAAACAAGCTTCTTCCTGTCTAACCTGCACCTTTATTGCCTTGCTGTTCTGCCTTCTCATTGGCTCTTAGCCCAGCCACCTCACTTCCTCATCACTGCCTATCTGTACAGACGTCAGGTCTCTATGGTTGGTACTGGGATTAAAGACATGTGTTACTACGATTGGCTGTGCCCTTGAATGCACAGAGACTCTGCCTGCCATGAGATCTGATTACAGTCATGTGCTACCACTGCCTAACTTTTGTTTATGACTGGCTATGTCCTCTGATCTCCAGGCAAAGTTTATTTATTAACATACAAATAAAAATATCACCACATTTCCCCCCTTTTTCTAATAAAAATAAAAAATAATAAAAATTATAACTAATATAAGAAAAATTACATATAATAAGTACAATAACTATATGCAATATATACAAGTAATAAATACATCAACAATGTCTACTCCATTTGCACTTGACAAACTCAGAGAAAATATTCCATTATCTATCCTATTTGGTATGTCCAAAATGTACCTGATTCACTTTCTATCCTAACTTATATTACTAACAGATAACTATCTTATAATGTCTTTCAAATTTATACACTTTACACCTCTTTAGTGAGTTTCTTTTCTGAAATTCTTTTTTATTAATTTTATTTTATTTTACAATATAATTTAATTCTACATATCAGTCATGGATTCCCTTGTTCTCCCCCCTCTGCCCCCTTTCCTTTCCCCCAGCCCACTCCCCATTCTCATCTCCTCCAGGGGAAAGACTCCCACAAGGACTGAGATCAACCTGGTAGACTCAGTCCAGGCAGGTCCAGTCCCCTCCTCCCAGGCTAAGCCAAGCATCCCTGCATAAGCACCAGGTTTCAAACAGCCAACTTATGCACTGAGCACAGGACCTGGATGCAGAGATCCACATCTATGCTCCAGGTGGAGCTCCAAGAGTCTAATTAGTGAGAAAGAGGAGGGTTTATATGAGCGAGAATTGTTGAGACCTAGGTTGGCTAAAGCACAGGGACAAATAGCCAAATGAATGGAAACACATGAACTATGAACCAAAGGCTGAGGGGCCCCCAACTGGATCAGGCCCTCTGAATAGGTGAGACAGTTGATTGGCTTGATCTGTTTGGGAGGCATCCAGGCAGTGGGACCAGGTCCTGTGCTCTTTTCTAAGTGGGACATATCTTTTCTGAGTGCTCTTTTCTGAGAGTGGGACATATCTGCTCCTGTTTATTTCAAAGAGAAAGATGGGCACTAAAGACACTCCATATGGAGTTTATCTTCTTCTTGGCAAAAATAGCCATATGGGAAAGAAACTGTTCTTGCCTGGACTTATTGACAAAATGTTTTATCAGTTGGACCTGCAGGACCCATAGAAAGGTAATAGCTGAACTTTGCAAGGTGAGATGGTCCTTCATCTTCCTGCTTTGCAGAGGAGACTACCAGACATTCTACAGGACATAGAAAAGAAAATAACTGAGAGACTAGGTTTATGGACTGAATATGGATGCCCCAACATTACAGAAAATCTTTGGGAAACTGTCCAGGCAGACAGCTATCTCTGTCATTTCCAGAATTTTGGAAGTTGCTTAAAATACATTTGCTGTTTACTTAGGTAATATTATATTCTTCTGGGGGTTTTGATGTAGTTGAAGACTAGATAGTTGTAATTGTCCTTAGTTATGCTAATGATAAGTTAGATATGAAACCTTAGACTAACAAATTTAGGATATATAGAATATTTTCTTTGAATTTGCCAAATATAAATAGACTAGATATTGTAACTGTAATTCTTGCTTGATAACTATTTCATTATACATAATTTTACTATGTTAAAATTGAACCCTTTTTTGGTTAGACAGAAAAGAGGAGGTGCTGTGGGATATTATGTATGCTGTCAATGTGTTGTTCTGATTGGTTGATAAATAAATGCTGATTGTCCAGTATCCAGGAAGGAAGTCTAGGTGGGATAAACAGGCAAGGAGAATTCTGGAAAGAAGTCTGAGTCAGGAGATATCAGACTGCCGTTCAGGGAGCAGCACATAATGGCACACAGGTGAAGCCTGTGGCTGAAGTGACAACAAATAGATTAACAGAAATGGGCTGAGTTTAAGTGTAAGAACTAGTCTGTGGTAGGCCTGAGTTAATGGCCAAGCAGTTTTAATTAATATAAACTTCTGAGTGATTATTTTGTAAGTGGGTCACGGAACTGAGGGGGCATAGTGGGACCCAGAAAAAAACTTCCAGCTACTAGGGGGATGCAAGTGGAAGAGATTTGTCCTGACTGCCAGCAGGCCAGGATACAGAAAAGTTCTGACTACAGCTACCAGTTTTCTTCCTTGAAATCTGCCAAGGAGTAGACAGCTGTCCTTAAGTAATTTGCTGCTCCCCTCTCTGCTCCACCTCCATGGTGGGCAGCTACACCTCTACTGCAGTATCTGCCAGCCTCAGGAGGTAGCTACTCTCCTGTGGTACTAGACACCATGCAACCCTTACAGCCTATATCACTGTCTGTCTATAAGCCCATAGAAGCCTTCCCAGTTAATTTGGACAGCTAAAACACAAAGTTTTCCAATTAAGTCAGACAAAGGCAGAGTTTACAACTTTTGACTCTTTATTTTTTAATAGGTTTGGCATGATATAAAAAGAGAATCCCACCTGGATTCTCACTCATGGTTTGATTGGTGGGATGGTGCTTTAAATCTTTCTCCTTTTTAAGTGTCCCTTACAGCACATCTGGCAACAACAGCAGCCACTCAGGTGACTCTACAGGTGTTAATGGCTCTTAGACATTTAACTCATAGTCTTCCACAGGAGGTTATGCATGCCTGGCTTTCTGAAATTCAAAAGGCTACTGCCTGACCCCCACCATCTGGAGTGACTCCCCAGGGATGGACACTTTTCAAGGGCTGATAGTCAATGAAGAGTAAGAGCTTGTATGGCAAACCAACCTAAGAAATGTACAGTCCAGTTGCTGAGCCCCCCTGAGGTGGGGTCAACAAGGCTGGAGCAAAGGACTCCGACTCCTGCTGATTACCCACATAAAAAAATAAAATGATGGATATTTAGTAGGATAGGCCCATATGGTCAAGGAAATCGGCTCAAACCAGTTGTCAAGGCATGCACATAACATGGTTTCTTATGAGCCATCTTAGAGTCTGCCTGAGGGCCTAGCAACAGGTGCTGTCAGAGTTCCTGATTGTGCCCAGCCAATGAGGGATGGCCACACAATGCCACCAGATTGGGACACAGTTTGAGTGCTGGGAGGAGAGTATATAAGGTCTTCCCAGTTATTGAATAAAGGAGTCTGCTATTTTCCTTTAACTGGCTCCCAGTGTCTGTGTTGTTGATGCTGTGACTTCTCACTCCCTCCCCTGAGGAAGCTATTAGGATCCAGCCACACTGAGTTGCACCCAGTTTATTTCAAGTTTCTGGATATTATTAATAGAGCAGCAGTTAACATTGTTAAGCAAGTATTCTTGTGATAGGATAAAGTGCCATTTGAGTATACGCCCAAGAGTGGGATAGCTGGATATTGAGGTTGATTCATTCCCATTTTTCTTAGAAGTCATCATATTGATTTCCATAGTGTCTGTACAAGTTTGCACTCCCACCAGCAATGGGTAGGTGTTACCATTATTTTGCATCATCACCAGCATGAGCTGGTGTAATTGATTTTAGCCATCTGACAGGTGGATGAAGGAATCTCAAAGTTAGTTTGATTAGCATTTTTCTGATGGCTAAGGAAGGATGATTTACATTTTTTTTAAGTCAGTTGTTCTCAACTTTCCTAATGCTGCAACTTTTAAATACAGTTCCTTATGTTGTGGTGACCCCCAACCACAAAATTATTCCATTTCTACTTTATAAGTGTTATTTTGCTAGTGTAATGGATAGTAATGTAAATATCTGATATGCTGGATATATGTGACTCCTAAAGGGTTTGCAATTCACAGGCTGAGAACCACTGTTTTAAGTGTTTTGCAGCCATTTGAGTTTTCTCTGTTGAGAATTTTGTGTTTCGAACTCTACCACATTTTTAAAATGGATTATTTGTTTTTTTGATATCGAGTTTCTGCAGTTTTTTATATAAGTGAAATATTAGTCCTCTGTCAGATGTGGAATTGGTAAAAAAAAAATTTTTGTACTCTTTAGGCTACCACTTTGAATGACAGTGTCCCTTGCATTATAGAAATTATTCAGTTTTGTAAGGACCTATTTATTAATTGTTGATCTTAGTACCTGTATAATCAGTGTTCTGTTGAGAAAGTCTTCTTCTGTGTCAATGAGTTCAAGGCTGCTCCTCATTTTCTCTTCTATAAGGTTCATTGTATGTGATTTTATGTGGAGGTCTTTGATCCATTTGGAGTTGAATTTTGTGCAAAGTGATAGATACAGATTTATTTGGACTCTTCTACATACAGCTATCCATTTTGAGCAGCACCAATTGTTGAAGGGGCTATCCTTTTTTCCATTGTGTATCTGCCTTCTTAATCAAAAATTAGGTGTACAAAGGTATGTGGTCTTATGTCTCAGTCTTCAATTCGATACATTGTTGACTGTGTCTGTTTTTTGTGCCCATATTCTGATGTTTTTATTATTATAGCTCTGCAATTTGAAATTGGAAAATGTGAGACCTCCCAGCAGTTCTTTTATTATTCAGGATTGCAATAATTATCCTGTTTTTTTTTTTTCCCATATGAAACTGAGAATTGTCCTTGCAAGGTCTGGAAAGAATTGTCTTGGAATTTTGATGGGGATTGAATTGAATTTGTAGACTGCTTTTTGTAGGATGGCCATTTTTACTATGTTAATCTTATGAATCCATGAGCTTGGGAGATATTTCTGTCCTCTGATATCTTCCTCAGATTCTTACTTCAAAGTTTTGATGTTTTTAGCATACAAATCATTCACTTGCTTGATTAGAGTTACCCCCATTTTTTTTATTATTTGTGGCTATTGTGAAAGGGGGTGTTTCCTTGATTTCTTTCTGAGTCTGTTTGTCATTTGTATATGAATGCTCATGATTCTTGTGAGTTAATTTTGTATCCAGCTACTTTTCTCAAAGGCTTTATCAGCTATAGAAGTTCTCTGATGAAATTTTAGAGTCATTTATATATGCATCATATAATTTGCAAATAAAGATACTTTAACTTCATATTTTCCAATTTGTTCTCCTTTGATCTCCTTCAGTTATCTTATTACTCTAGCTAAGACTTCAAGTATTATATGGAATGGATATATAGAGAATGGACAACCTTCTCTTGTCTCTAATTTTAGTGAATTGTTTTGAGTTTACCTCAATTTAAGCTGATGTTGCTTATAGGATTGCTATAAACTGCTTTTACTATGTTTAGGTATATCCCTCTATCCCTAATCTCTCCAGGAGTTTTTTCATGAAGGAGTAGTAGATTTTGTCAAGGGACTTTTCTCTGTCTAAAGAGGTCATCATGTGTTTCTTCTTTCAGTTTGTTTGATCATGCTAAATGAGTTTTTTATGTGTTCTTGTATTTGAGTTGCAAGCATTTTATTGAGTATTTTGGTATCTATGTTCACAAGAGAAATTGGTAATTCTCTTTCTTTGTTAGGTCTATATGTTGTTTGAATTATGGTTAATTATGGCCTCAAAATGAATTGGGGAATGTTTCTTTTGTTTCTATTTTGTGAAATAATTTACGGAGTATTGGCATTAACTCTATTTGAAAATCTGATAGAATTTTGTGCTAAAACAGTCTGGCCATGAGCTTATGTTAATTGGGAGACTTTTAATAACTGCTTATATTTCACAGGGCATTACAGTTCTATTTAAATTGTTTATCTGATCTTAATATGGCTTTGGCAAGTGGTATGTATGAAAAAATTATCTTTTAGATTTTTCAATTTGGTGGAGTACAGCTTTCTAAAGTATGTCCTTATGCTTCTCTGGATTTTCTCAGCTGTTTTTATGTCTCCTTTTCATTGTTATATTTTTAATTTAGATATTCTGTCTCTGCCTTTTAGTTACTTTGGATAAAGCCTTGTTGTTCCTATTGATTTTTTCAAAAAAACAACAACAACAATATCAACTTTGTTTTATTGATTCTTTATATTGTTCTTTTTGATTCTATTCAATTCAATTCTAATTCTAATTCTATTTCTATTCTATTCTATTCTATTCTATTCTATTCTATTCTATTCTATTCTATTCTATTCTATCCTGTTCTATTCTGACCTCAGTTCTGAGTTTGACTATTTGATTATTTACCATCAATTACTCTTGGGGGTGATTACTTCTTTATGTTCTTTAAGTTTTAGGTGTGCTGTTAAGTTGGTACTATGAGATTTCTTCAGCTTTGGTTTTGTTTTATATATATACACTTAGTGCTATGAACTTATCTCTTAAAACCACTTTCATTGTGTTCCATAGTTTGGGTATGCTGTGTATTCATTTTCATTGAATTCTAGAATTCAGTAGAGACTTGGTCAGTTACCATAAGTTTGTGAGGTTTCTGGTTTTTGCTTTGTTTTTTATATCCACCTTTAATCTGTGGTGTTCTGATAGGATGCAGGGTGTTATTTCAATTTTCTTGTATCAGTTGAGACTTCCTTTGAGTCTGAGGTCAGTTTTCGAGACAGTTCTATAAGGTACAGAAAAAAAGATATATTCTTTTATGTTTGGGTGAAATGTTCTTACAGATTTTTTTAATGAGAACAAAAATGTCCTCAATTTAGTTATTACTATATAAGATTAAGATTGGAAATTTCTCACGTGAAATCTTTTAAAAGATATGGTTTTACTTATTCAACCAACATCTGTGTTTTGCTTAATGTGTGCTCTGAATTGTGGAGAGAGCCTGGGAAAGCCTGTTTAGTGTGGGTGGGCTTGTGGAAATGATGTGAAACCATATGACTATGTACTCCACATGCTTATACAAACACTGTAATGTCCTGTTTTCATCCTAGACAAGGAAAAATCAAGTACTCCTTCAAATGGTGGTGGCCTAGCAAAACATGGAGGAGAACTAGAGGTGACTGGTTAGGGAAAAGGAAAATTCAGAGATCATCACCTGTGAGCAAAGCCACAGAGGAGAGAATCAGTCTCAGATCACAGGAAGGCAGAGTGTGCAAACCAAAAGCAGTTTAACTGCTAGGTTAGATATTCTAGATTCCTGTCTTTGCACTTGGGAGCTAGTTAAAAGCATAAAAAAGACTTTAAGGGCTTATTTAAAATCAAAATTGTCTTCTGCTTAAGTGTTACTCAAATTTTCATGAGAGTTAAAAGTGTCCCTTGGGAGCCCCTGACTCTGTTATTCATTTCAAGTGATCTTTAACATTTTTTTCTTATTTTGTTAGACAAGTATTAGACCAGTGGTGCCCAGTATTCTCTGGGAGGTGGACATCAGTATATTTGAGGGCAATTCTGTGTGGAGGAAGGGGATGGGAGGAAGAAGATCTCTCTCTCTCTCTCTCTCTCTCTCTCTCTCTCTCTCTCTCTCTCTCTCTCTCATTAACATGTTCCTACTGTTATACCCATGATTTGGCTGATATTCCTCCTTAAGACATAGAGCAGTGTGTTTCAATTCTTTAACCACATACTTCCATTCTGTGACACCAACAACATCAATTACAACTTTCCACATGGTTCCATAGATTCCTGAAACCCTGCTGGATTTTTTTCTGTCATGGACAGTCAAGATCCTTCCTTTTGGTAGTGTAATGAATGTGAAGTATTATTGCAATCTACAGAATGATAGTATTCAATCTATTTGTCCAGTTAAAAGTGGAAAACAGATTAGAGCTGGTTTAGACAGGTACACTGGATCTTATGGCCTAGCCTAGTGGAAGGCAATACAAATGCAGGTCCCAAGGTCCCAGATGTTGGCCTACATAGATGGGCAGAGGGCTTATGCTAGAGCCACTTTGCTCTGCTTCTTCCCATGATGCTTCCTTCCTTTAGTCTTAGTCTGTGCTTGGTAGCTCTGTGAAATGAAAACAGTAACAGCTATATCCTACAGGGTTTGATTGAAGATAAACTAGTTACCTTTTCCATTAGTAAGTTCATTTTTCTTCATTGTGATGTAAACATCCAGTGCACAATTGATAACTGAATATTTATTTACTTAGATAAAAAATGGGAATAGTAATGGAGGAGAATTGTGCTAATGGTGCATTTTTTTGCTTATGGCACATGCTACCAATACAAACCACATACAGACAATACACATGTAGCACATATACTCACATGCCACACATTTAGGGCACACATGGCCTGTATAACACACATACACCAAACTTATACACACCACATCCATGCACCATAAAAATGTGCCTCCACATACATGCCAAATATAGTATTCACATGCATCATGCATATAGATATAACAAAAATATATTATGCATACACACACACATACACACTACATCATATGTGAACCATACTTCTGTATACAGCATGGACATGTGTAGGTACCCCATGTACCACACATGCACCATACATAAACATACATCATACTTGTGTCACAAACATATATACATATATATTATATATTATATATCACACATATTTATACTCCTCCATACCAGACACATGTGCCACATTCACATATATATATATCACATAGTACAGGTACCATACATCAACCTGCAACCATGTGTGTTTTGAGATGAAGATATACTCTATCTCATCCTGTTCTTGTTACACATTCTTCTGTGTAGTCTTCCTAAGTGAGTTCTTGACATCACAGCAAGGATTCACCATTAGCTGCTCTCTAAACAAAGTCTGGAAGCAAAGTCCTATGAAATGTTTTTGCAAGGACAATTTGAAGAGTTCAAATGGTTCACTCAAAAAAAATATTTGGCTCAGTAAATTGAGCCGAACCTGTGTGGAGTGTCCTATTGGGCCACATACACTGATGTAGAATTTCCTGAGAATAGTCCCTAATTAGGATGCTGGGGTCAGGGAAGCACACTACTCAGACACAGTCAGCTCTGAAAAGTAGAGCTTCCAATGATGCTGGGGAAGGTAGGATGAGTGGCCTTGCTGAAGTAGGCTGGCAGAAGTCAAGAGAAATCTTTTGACACAACTTTTTAAGTCATGTTAAATGGAAGCCTTTGGCCATATTTGTTAATGCAAAATGTAAGACTGAGGAGATCTGTATATTATGTGTATAGTTAAGAGTCTTGCTACTTTGGTTGTATTGAGAGAGCTTACCTGTCACAATTTGGCACACTTTGAAGAGCCAAGTCCCCATAACTCTGGTATATTTTCACATAGATCTAAAGCCTACCTTGAACACTGAAATCCTAGTAATTTTCATGGTGGTTTCTTTAAGTGAATTTGAATATCTGTTGTGATATTGTGTTCCCTAAAATATTGTACAGCCTAATAAACTTACCTGGGGTCAGAGAACAGAACAGCCACTAGATATAGAGGCCAGAAAATGATGGCACACAAACACACCTTTAATCCCAGGCAGAGATCTGTCTGGATCTCTGTGAGTTCAAAGCCACACTGGAAACAGCCAGGCATTGTGCCACATGCTTTTAATCCCAGGAAGTGATGGCAGGAAGCAGAAAGGTATTTAAGTAGTGAAAACCAGGAACTAGGTCTGTTAAGCTTTTAGGCTTTTGAACAGCAGTTCAGCTGAGATCCATTTGGATGAGGACACAGAGGCTTCCAGTCTGACAAAACAGGATCAGCTGAGGAACTGGTGAGGTAAGGAAGCTGTGGCTTGCTCTGTTTCTGTGATCTTTCAACATTCACCCAAATACCTGGCTTCAGGTTTGATTTTAGTAATAAGACTCTTTAAGATTCATGCTACATATATCCTCTGTTAAAACATATGAACAATTTGATGTGTAAATACTACCTCTGAGATCATCTGATTAGATTCACTCTGTCTGTAGGTAGATTTCATAAGTGGAGGGGGAAAGCAGTGCTAATGTTTGTTTCTTGAAAGATAGTGGCCTTGAACCTTAATGTCTACCACTCCTGTCCTCAAAAAATCCAACTCCTTGAAATGATTTCAGTGAGTTTGAAGGGGAAATTAAAAATCCCCTGGGAGAATACTGCAAAGCCAGGATTTAAGCCTCTACTTCTTTCTTTTTCCTTACAATGTGCTTTCTCCAACTCACTCTGGGCAAAATCCCCTTTCATCAGGCTGGCTATAGGATAAATTCAAAGTGAGTAACAGAAATGACAACTTATCTATATTTCTACATGGAAATGTGGTTTCTCCAGATGTTTCTAATGTTCCAAAGTCTCAGCTCTGAGCAAGGCCATTAGTCAAAGGGGCTGTGCTCAGGGATGGTGCTTCTGTTTTACACACACACACACACACACGTGAATGCACACATAAATCAGTGACATAGCTTAAATATGAATACAAAAGGAGGATCTAAAGTGAAACTTTCCTTCTTGGACATGGCGACTGGTTAGACATAGATGCCAGGCCACTGCTTTGTTTATAGACTAGCTAGCTAGCAATGTGAGATACTTTATTCAAACCAGAGCATGGAGGGTGGGTGAATCATTCCCAAGACTGATTTCCAAAACCACAATCAATCAGAACATCAACCCAAAAGAGACATCAAGAGAACACCACGCCAAACCACAGGAAAACCTTATATGTGTTGATGATCTAGAGATCGAGGGCACAGGAGATGACAAGATACAATGCTTCTACACATGCTATATGGCTTAGATACAACAATTCTGTGATTTAACTTTCCCATAGGGAAGGGATAGAAGCCAGAGTCAAAATATGAGGCTTTTAGAAGAGTGTTATAATAGTGTAGGTTATTGACCTACACCAGACATTTATGAATAATCACCTATAGTATTTCTTTTTTATAAATCACATTTATCATTTCTTTGGTGTAGCTGAAGTTTTCCTGTGTCCACCCGGCTCCTTCAGCCACTCAGACCCAAGTAAACACACAGAGACTTATATTTCTTATCAACTATATGGCCATGGCAGGCTTCTTGCTATCTAGTTCTCAGATCTTAAATTAACCCATTTCTATTAATCTGTAAGATTCCATGTGGCTTGTGGCTTACTGGTACTTTCACATCTTGCTTTCACATCAGCTATGTCTGGCTGGTGACTCCTGACCCAGCCTTCCTGTTCCCAGAATTCTCTTCTCTCCTTGTCCCATCTATACTACCTGCCTGGCTACTGGCCAATCAACATTTTATTTATTAACCAAACAGAGCCACACATTCACAGCATACAGAGTGATGTCCACAGCACTTCCCCTTTTCTTATTTTTCAAAAAAGGTTTTTAACTTTAACATAGTAAAATTACATATAACAAAACAATTATCAAGCAAAAATTATAGTTATAATATCTAGTCTATTTGTATTTACATTTACAAAATTAGAGAAGATATTCTATCTATCCTATATTTTTTATTTCAAAATATTTTTTATTCATTTTATATACAAAACACAGATCTCCCTCTCATCCTTCCTCTCACACCTCCACTTGCCCCCAACTCAACCCCCATCCCCTCCTGCAAAAGGGTGTCTTTCCATGCGGGGGGACAGCAAAGCCTGGTACATTCAGTTGAGGCAGAGCCAAGCCCCTCCCCCTGTATCAGAGTGAGCAAGGTATCAGACCATAGGTAATGGGAACCAGAGAGCCAACTCATGCATTAGGGATAGATCCTGATCTCACTGCCAGGAGCCCACAAAACATACCAAGCTACACAACTGCCTATCACATGCAGAGGGCCTCTTCCAGTCCCACAGCTGTCAGTCTAAAGTTCAAAAGTTCTCACGAACTTGGTTCAGTTGTCTCTGTAGATTTCCCCATCATGATCTTGACCCCTCTTGCTCATATAATCTCTCTTCCCTCTCTTTGACTGGATTCCCAGAGCTCATACTGGTGCTTGGTTGTGGATCTCTGCATCTGCTTCCATCAGTTACCAGATAAAGGCTCTATGATGACAGGGTATTCACCAATCTGAATTCCAAGGTAGGCCTATTCAGGCACCTTCTCCACTATTGTTAGTAGTCTAATCTGGGGTTGTCCTTGTGGATTCCTGGGAATTTCCCCAGCACTAGGTTTCTCCCTTACCCCATAATGTCTCCCTCTATCAAGATATCTCTTTTATTGCTCTCCCACTCCATCACTCCCCAGCTTGACCATCATATTCCATCATGTTATCATCCCTCATCCTCTCCCCTATTTCTTCCCATCCCCAGTTTACTCATGGAGATCTCATCTCATCCATGCATCTCCCTTAGGGTCCTCCTTATTTCCTAGCTTCTTTGAAGCTGTGGTTTGTAGTCTAATTATCCTTTGCTTTATATCTAGTATCCACTTATGAGTGAGTACATACCATGTTCATCTTTCTGAGTCTAGGTTACCTCACTCAGGATGATATTTTCTAGTTTCATCCATGTGCCTGCAGTTTTCGTTATGTCATTGTTTTTTACAGCTGAGTAATACTCCATTGTGTATATGTACCACACATTCAGTATCTATTTGTCAGTTGAGGGGCATCTAGGTTGTTTCTAGGTTTTGGCTATTATGAATAATGCTGCTATGAACATATTTGAGCAAGTGTACTTGTAATTTGATTCAGCATCCCTTGGGTATATCTCAAGAGTGGTATTCTTGGGTTTTGAGAAAAATTGATTCCCATTTTTCTGAGAAGTCGCTGTACTCATTTCCAAAGTGGCTGTACAAGTTTGCACTCCCACCAATGCTCCACACATCCTCTCCAACATAAGCTGTCATAAGTATTTTTGATCTTAGCCATTCTGACTGGTGTAAGATGGTTTCTCAGTATCATTTTGATTTGCATTTACCTGATGACTAAGGATGTTGAGCAATTACTTAAATATCTTTCAGCCATTTGAGATTCTTCTGTTTAGATTTTTCTATTTAGATCCATAGCCCATTTTTAAATTGGATTGTTTGGTATTCTGCTGTCTAATTTCTTGAGTTCTTTATATATTTTGGAGATCAGCCCTCTGTCAGATGTGGGGTTGGTAGAGATCTTTTTCTATTCTGTAGGCTGTTGTTTTGTCTTATTTACTATGTCTTTGGCCTTGCAGAAGCTTCTCGGTAACAGGAGATCCCATTTATTAATTGTTGCTCTCAGTGTCTATGTTACTGGTGTTATATTTTGGAAGTGTTCTCCTGTGCCAATGCCTTCTAGGCTACTTTCTACTTTTTCCTCTATGAGGTTTAGTTTAGCTGTAAATATGCTGAGGTCTGATCCATTTGGATTTAAGTTTTGTGCATGGCAATAGATATGGAGCTATTTGCAATCTTCTATATGTTATGCCAGCACCATTTGTTGAAGATGCTTTCTGTTTTCCATGGTACAGTTTTGGCTTCTTTGTCAAAAATCAGGTGTTCATAGGTGTGTGGATTACTGTCAGAATTCAATTCAATTTATTTGGTCCAGATGTCAGTTTTTATTCTAATACCAAGCTGTTTTTATTACTATAGCTCTACAGTAGAGCTTGAAGTCAGGGATGGTGATGCCTCCAGAAGTTGATTTATTGTAAAGGATTGTTTTTCCTAGGATTTTGTTTTACCATATGAAGTTGAGTATTTTTTTTTTTTAGGACTGTGAATAATTGTGTTGGGATTTTGATGGGGATTGCATTGAATCTGTAGATTGCTTTTGGCAAGATTACCATTTTTATTATGTTGGTTCTACATATCCATAAGCATGGAAGATTTTTCCATTTTTTTGATATCTTATTTAATTCCTTTCTTCAAGGACTTAAAGTTCTTGTCATACAGGTCTTTCAATTGTTTGGTTAGAGTTACCCCTAAGGTAATTTTATGTTATTTATGGCTATTGTAAAGGGTGATGTTTCTGATTTCTTTCTTGGCCCATCTATCATTTGTATATAGGAGAGCTACTAATTTTTTCTTACTGAATTTTATATCATGCCACATTACTGAAAGTGTTTTCCAGTTGTAATAGTTCCCTCATAGAATTTTTGGAGTCACTTACGTAGACTGTTATATAATCTGCAAATAGCAAAAGTTTTACTTCTTTCTTTCCAGTTTGTATCCTCTTAATCTCCTTTTCTTCTCTTACTACTGTAGCTAGAACTTCATGCACTACGTTGAATAGCTATGGGGAGAGTGGATAGTCCTGTCTTGTTTCTGATTTTAGTGGAATTGCTTTGAGTTTCTTTCCATTTAATTTGATATTGGCTGTTGGCTTGCTGTAAATTGCTTTTATTATGTTTAAATATGTTCCTTGTATTCCTGATCTCTCCAAGACCTTTATCATAAAGGGCTGTTGGATTTTGTCAAAGGCTTTTTCAGCATCTAATCAGATGGACATGTGAGGGTTTTTTTTCTTTGAATTTGTTTATATGTTGGATTACATTGGCATATTTTTGTATTTTGAAGCATCCCTGCATCAAATAGGATGAAGCCTACTTGATCATGGTGAATGATTTATTTTTTTGATGTGTTCTTGGATTAGGTTTGCCAGTATTTTATTGAGTGTTTTTGCATCATTGTTCATGAGGGAGATTGGTCTGTAATTCACTTTCTTTGTTGCATCTTTGTGTGGTTTGGATATCATGGTAACTGTAGCCTCATAGAAAGAGGTTGGCAATGTTGTTTCTGTTTCTATTGTGGGAAACAATTTGAGGAGTGTTGGTACTAGCTCTTCTTTCCAATTCTGGTAGAGTTCTGCACTCACACCATCTGAACCTGGACTCTTTTTGGTTGGGAGACTTTTGATGACTGCTTCAAATTCCATACGAATTACAAATCTATTTAAATTATTTATCTGGTTTTGATTTAAATTTGGTATCTGTTACCTATCCAGAAAATTGTCCATTTCTTTTAGATTTTCCGATTTTGTGGAGTACAGGTTTTTGAAGTATGACCTGATGATTCTCTGGATTTCTTCATTGTCTGTTATTATGTCTCTCTTTTTGTTTCTGTTTTGTTAATTTGGATATTCTTTCCGCCTTCTGGTTAGTTTGGATAATGGTTTGTCTATCTTATTGATTTTCTCAAAGAATCAACTCTTGTTTCATTTTTTCTTTATACTGTTCTCTTTGTTTCTATTTTATAGTTTTCAGCCCTCAATTTGATATTTCCTGGCATCTACTATTCCTGGGTGAGTTTTTCTTGTTGTTGTTATACAGCTTTCAGGTGTGCTGTTAAGTTGCTAGTGAGCAATTTCTTCAACTTCTTTATGTAGGCATTTAGAGCTATGAACTTCCCTCTTATTGCTGCTTTCATAGTGTCCCATAAGTTTGGGTATGTTGTACATTCATTTTCATTGAATTCTAGGAAGTCTTTAATTTCTTTTTTTTTTCTTCCTTGACCCAGTGTTGATTCAGTTGAGCATTATTCGATTTCCAAGAGTTTGTAGGTTTTCTCTTTAAAAAAAAAAAAAAAAAAAAAAAACCTACAAAAGCCTGTGTTGTTGTTGAATTCTGACTATAAGCCATGGTGATCTAATAAAATACAGGAGCTTATTTCAATTTGTCTGTATCTGTTGAGATTTGCTATGTCATCGAGTATGTGGTCAATTTTAAAGAAGGTTCCATGAGGTACTGAGAAGAAGGAATATTCTTTTGTGTTTGGGTGGAATGTTCTATAGATGTATACTAAGTCCATTTGAGTTATAATATCTGTTAGTTTCCTTATTTCTCTGTTAAGTTCCCATCTGGCAACCTTTCCATTGGTGAGAGTGGGGTGTTGAAGTCTCCCACTATTAATGTGTGGGGTTTGATGAGTGATTTAAGCTTTAGTAATGTTTCTTTTATATATGTGGGTGTCCTTGTATTCATGGCATAAGTGTTCAAAATTGAGATTTCATCTTGATGGATTTTTCTTGTGTTGAATATGTTATGTCCTTCTTGTTCTCTTTTGATTAATTTTAGTTTGAAGTCTATCTTACTAGATATTAGGATAGCTTCATCAGCTTGCTTCTTAAGTCCCTTTGATTGGAAAGACTTTTCCCAGCCCTTTACTCTGAGGTGTCTGTCTTTGAAGTTGAGGTGTGTTTCTTATATGCTGCAGAACAATGGATCCTATTTTAGCCTGTGTCGTTTTGTAGGCAAATTAACTCCATTGACATTAAGGAATACTGATGACCAATGATTGTTAATTCCTATTATTTTTTGGTAGTATTGTTGTATGTTTTTCTTCTTTGGGATTTATTGGTGTGACATTATTTATTGTCTGTGTTTTCATGGGTGCTTCTAACTTCCTCAGGTTGGATTTTTCCTTCTACTGTTTTCTGTATGGCTGGATTTGTGAATAGGTATTGCTTAAACCTGGTTTTATCATGGAATGTCTTATTTACTCTGTCTATGTGGATTGAGAGTTTTGCTGGGTATAATAGTCTGGGATGGTCTCCTTGGTCTTTTAGTGTCTGCATAATGTCTGCCCAGTATCTTCTGGCTTTCAGAATCTCCATTGAGAAGTCAGGTGTTTTTCTGATGGGTCAGCCTTTATATGTTACTTGGCCTTTTTCTTTTGCAGATCTTAATATTTTTTTTCTTTATTCTGTATGTTTAGTGGTTTCATTATTATGTGGTAAGGGGACATTTTTGGGGGGTCCAGTCTATTTGGTGTTCTGTAAGCTTCTTGTGTTGGTATTTCCTTCTTTAGGTTGGGAAAGTTTTCTTCTATGATTTTGTTGAATATATTCTCTGTGCCTTTGAGCTGGTGTTCTTCTCCTTCTTCTATCCCTATTATTCTTAGGTTTGGTCTTTTCATGGTGTCCTAGACTTACTGGACATTTTGTGTTATGACTTTGTTGATTTTAATATTTTCTTTGAGCAACTTTTTCCTCCATCATATCTTCAATGCTAGAGATTCTTTCTTCCATTCTGTTGATTATGCTTGTATCTGTAGTTCCTATTCATTTACTCAGATATTCCATTTCCAGCATCCCTCTGGTTTGTGTTTTCTTTTTTGTTTCTATTTCAGTTTTTCAAGTTTTGAACTGTTTCCTTTACCTGCTTGATTGCTTTTTCTTGGTTTTCTTGACTTTTTTTAAGGGATTTTTTTTCTAATTTTTTGTTTGTCTTTCCCTCAATTTCTTTAAGGGAATTTTTCATTTCCTCTTTAAGGGCCTCTATCATCATCATAAAATGATTTTTAAGTTTGTTTTCCTCATTAAGAAGTTCAGTTCTTGTTGTAACAGAACCATTAGGTTATGGTGGTGCCACATTGCTCTTTATGTTGTTGAATGTATTCTTGCACTAGCATCTATTCATCTCTTCCTCCAATTGGTACAAATGGTATCTGTGTCTTGGAGCCACTCTTGGTCCAATTGGTACTGGCAGTGTTTGTGTCTCAGGAAGCTCCTGGGGTCTCAGGTGGGTGGGTGGGTTTGGATGACAGACTGTGGCTTGTAGATAACAGGATCCAATGGGGGATTGTTATGGAAAATCCTGCCCTCAGTATTCTTGCTTGCTGGCCTGCGAGTGGTGCTGCAATTGGTTGGGAGTATGAGTGTACAGATTGTGCCCCTGGACCCAAGGCCTAGAGGCTGGCATGATTGGTTAGGAAAACAATGACTCACCTGTTGTTCCAATAGGAGCTGGAAGAGTCTGTATCTCAGGGAGCAGCTGTGATTTTGGTGGATGGGTGGGTTTGGGGGACAGGGTGTGTCTTGTAGCTTACAGGGTCCAATGAGGGGTAGTGGTAGTCAAGCCTGCCTGCAGGAGTCTTGCCTACTGGCCTGCAACTGGGGCTGCAGCAGGTGTGGATATCTTTTCTTTTAATTTCTTTAGTTAATATAGAAAAATAAAACAAGGACTTTCACCTACCAGTCTAATTTCCCCCTCATTTCTGTGAATGATAGACTTAACACTCATTGTTATTAACTGATTAACTCATAGAAGGGATATGAAATAGACAGTTGGGACATCTAATCAAACTCTAGGTGAATTTGCTTATGATATTTAATTCCACTGCACTGGACCTACTGGTCTTTTTGGAAGTATCTACCAGTGTCCACAGCAATCAACCCTTTGTCTGAATCTCAAGTAAAGGTCAAATTAATTCTCATAATCTGCTATTTCTATGTTTTGTGTCCAGCCCCAGATGAGAATGTTGGCAAAAGTGATCATGGACAACAGGTGGCAATTGTATTCATGCGTTGAATAAGTTAAAATCTGATTCTAATCTCCACTTTCTGCTCTTCTTCTGCTTATATGTACTCTGAAACACTACTTTTTAGTTTTTCTGAGTAAATGCATTTGCTTCTGTTTAAAAAATGATTGCACTGCTTAATAGGTAAAGTTTGTGGTGAAATATATAAAAGTTAAGCAGTGGGCACAAGGTGAGGAAACAGCAAGCTGTAGCATTGGAGTTGATATTTGAAGAAACACTTCTGACTTTATAAGTTGGGCTTGTAAATAGTTGTATCTGTTATGTATGGAATAGTATTTTTATAAGGTATTCTTATATTGAATAGATGATGAAGAGTTATCTATGTACTTCAGTGGTCTGTAAATCTGAGGGTCATCTTTATGACTTTAGAGGTTCTGTATTTCATTGTATAGCTATGCTATACATACATATTCATCTATGAGGCAAATTTCTCTAATCATTCCTGTGTTAGATGACTTTATATCAATCAAGGACAAGGAATAGATGAGAGACTCATGAGGGAAAGATGAATACTTCTTTCTCATAGAAAAATATTATTTTCAGCAGAGAATAAGGGAATTTTAAACCTATTTTTTAGTATTGTATAAAAATTTATCATCATATTCCATTTTAAAAATGAAAGTGCTTAGTTTTAATATCATTGAGTATGGAATTCTGGCATGTGTTAGCTACAGGTTCCTGTACCTACCTGCACCTACCTTCATTGTTACTGTCTGTCCTCCCTGCCTCACAGAGTTGATAAGACAGGGGGCATCTTTATCTTAGGCACCCTGTAAGGTGTGTGCAGTTTAAACTGTGGTCAGTGGGATAATTTCCCCTGACTATTCTTTCTACTGATAAAACAAGACCAAAACAGTCTGGATTAAGACATGACTGCATTCAGTGGTTGTTTTAAAAGGTAGTGTCAAGTGGCTTAGTGGTGAAATGCCTGTTTCACATGTGTATGGCTGTAGGTTCTGTCCCTAGCATTGCAAAAGACAACAAAAAGAAAGAAACAAACCATGACTACCTCAAGCAGCCAACAAAAATTAGTGCAGGACATCTAAACATGTAGGCACCCTCTTACCAAAGTCTTAAAAGTTTTTGGTTTAATACACAGACATAGATAGGGTGAGTGGAGTTGGAAAGAACATGCTTTTGAAATGAAGTCAGGCTGTAGACTGCCTTGGAAAATTACCTAAGCTGTTTCATTTGCCATGGGCATAAGCAGCTAAGGGATCTAGAACTCTCACAGAAATATAGTCCTCTTTGGTCCAGCAGCACACACTGGCAATGGACTGGTCTGGAATTACAGAAATTTTCCTATATTATAAAAATCCAAGAGTTGCATTTTAGAATAAATTTTCTTCTAATTTTTTTTTATTTTCTTGTTTTGCCACAAGGAAGCAATAACAAAAAAGGACCCTTTCACATCTCCTTTAAGAAGCAGAATCTGAGAGGGATTTGTCTAAATAAGTTAGTAAAGAAAAATCTGTAGCTGATCAGGGTTCATCTTACCTGTATAGTGCTCCATTATGGCAAAAGCACATGGATCTTTCTTTATAAATTTAAGAAAATGAGGTCATAACTAGATGTGGTGGTACATGCTTTTGTTCCCTGCATTCAAGGAGTGAAGGCAGGCAGATCTCTATGAGTTCAAGGCTAGCCTAGTTAGACTTAGAAAGTTTCAGGCCAGTGGAGAGAAACAAAGTGAGATCCTGTTACAAGAACAAAAACAACCAAAAAGGAAAACAAAAGGATCCCAAACAACAACAACAACAACAAAAAATCCGTAAAAGTATACAAACAAAAAACAAGAAAGAAAGTGGCTTTACTTTCCTAACAGGCAAAAAGAAGCCAGGATTGCTTGATTTGCAAAAAAGCCATCATAGTTAGAGGGTTCTGGGTGCCCTCTTTCATTATAAAAACTCTTTCCTTAGAGAGAGAAGTTGACAAATGGTGGGCCTTCCACAGATATTTTCAGTCATGACTGTTTTTTAAAGGAGCTGATAAATAATTCGGAATCTCATAACCATGTGAGAAGGCTCCTTCTTTGTTCATTCAAGAATCTTGATTAATAATTCCTCCACTGCATAGCTGATGAAGTCATAGACTGGTAAGGAGTCTGTGGGCAATGAACAATAGAGAGAGAAAGTCTTCTAAGTGTGAAAACCCAATCCACAATACATATTTAGCAATCACAGCTGTCACTTGCTCTTTGCCTCCACCTCCTCTTGATGTGAGTCCATAAATCCCAGAGTGTGGTCCACATACCCACTATGTCAGACTCACTTGGTAGCAGATTGAAACAGCTTTCTATAAGCCCTCTCATCAGACAATTTGTTGGGTAAACAACAGAGGCTCCTCACCAAGCTGGTAGATTTGGATGCCTGAAAAAGCCTAATTGCCATCAAAGCACATAGTGAGATGCAAAAGAATGTCTTAACCCACTAATATGAACTTCTATTTATGTTCGAGCACAGCAAGATGAGGGCACAGTTTGGTGGGCAAGCAAGTCCTAAGCAGCTCACTTCCTACGCTAAAGCCAGTCATTGACCTTCTGTGATATCCTCTTACCACACATAGAGGATGGTATTCACTGATGATGAATGAGGCTTAGGAACTGAACTGGATGGACATCTGCCATAAAAGGAAGTTGACATTAGCTAATTATCTGTATGCTAGGAAATAAATGATGCATTTCAGTGTGGCACTGCTTCCCAAGAAGGCAAGCTATTTCTTAGCTTCTTGCTGATCAGCTATAGTCATTAAAATCAAACCTTCACTTTGTTTAGGTTTTGTAGCCTTAGGGTATGACATTTTTATTTTGTTTGCAAAGTGTGGTTTTAAAAATCAGAACATTTGACCCCCGGACTTCCCTTCTGGACAAGATGTGAGTATCTGGGCTCAGCCTAGATCCCATCCCTGGGCACCAGCCACTCTGGGGAAGACATGCCCAACTTGGCCCCAGGTTCTGGCCACTGGGGAGGTTCCCTTCTAGCCCTACCAGGAAGGCTCCCCTTCTCCAAGACCCCCAGCAGACCCTACAATCTCCATGCCCTGCCCCCATGCCCATCTGCCCGAGACCCCAGCAACTTCCTGAGACTTAGAGACTAGCCCCCAGCTCCCATCCAGCCCCTGGGACTTCCCTTCTGGACAAGAGGTGAGTGTCTGGGCTCAGCCACGATCCCATCCCCGGACACTAGCCATGCCAAGGAAGACCTGTCCAACTTGGTCCCAGGTTCTGGCCACCGGGCAGGTTCCCTTCTAGCCCTACCGGGAAGGCGCCCCTTCTCCAAGACCCCTGGGAGACCCTGCAATCTCCACACCCTGCCCCCACACTCATCTGCCCGAGACCCCAGCCACTTCCTGAGACTTAGAGACTGGCCCCCAGCTCCCATCCTGCCCTGGACTTCCCTTCTGGACAAGAGCTCCCATCCAGCCCTGGACTTCCTGTCTGGACAAGAGCTCCCATCCTGTGATGGAGTTCCCATTTGGACAAGAGAGCTCCCATCTGGACAAGAGAGAGAGACTTCCTGAATCTGTCAGCTCTGTCTGGACCAAGTGTGCTGATAAGGCCAAGAATGAACCACAAGGAGATGGGCAGATGTCAAGGCAGAAGTACATACAACAAAATGAAGAGCAATACAGCATCACCAGAACCTAGACCTCCTCCAACATCTAGACCTGAACATCAAAAATTGGAACAAGCAGAAGAAAATAGCCTTATGAATAACATCTTGAAGAAGGTAGAGGCTTATATAGAGGAACAGACAAAAAAAATGGGAAGAATGCTTTAAACAAACTAGAGGAAAGGACAAATAAAGTAGAAGAAAACAAAGTCCTGGATGAAAACAATAAAACACTGAAAGAAAATCATGAAAAAGCAATAAAACAAATGAAGGAAACAGTCCAAGACCTGAAAAGGGAAATAGAAAAAATGAAGAAGACACAAACAGAGGGAATGCTGGAAATAGAAAATCTGAATAAATGATCAGGAACTTCAGATGCAAGTATAACCAACAGAATGTAAGAGATGGAAGAGAGGATCTCTAGTGTTGAAGATATGGTGGAAGAAATAGTTTCATCAGTCAAAGAAAACACTAAAGCCAACAAAGTCATGAACCAAAATGTCCAAGAAATCTGGGACACCATGAAAAGACCAAACCTACGAATAATAGGGATAGAAGAAGGAGAAGAATACCAACTCAAAGGCACAGAAAATATATTCAACAAGATCATAGAAGAAAACTTTCCCAACTTAAAGAAGGAAATGCCTATGAAGATACAAGAAGCCTATAGAACACCAAACAGACTAGACCCCCCAAAAAAGTCCCCTCGCCACATAATAACTAAACAACTAAACTTACAGAATAAAGAAAGAATATTAAGAGCAGCAAAGGAAAAATGCCAAGTGACTTATAAAGCAAACCCATCAGAATAGCACCCGATTTCTCAATGGAGACTTTGAAAGCCAGAAGGACCTGGACATATGTAATGTAGACACTAAGAGACCATGGATGTCAGCCTAGAATAATATACCCAGCAAAACTTTCAATCATCATAGATAGAGTAAACAAGACATTCCAAGACAAAGCCAGATTTAAACAATACTTATCCACAAACTCAGCCCTACAGAAAGCACTAGAAGGAAATTTACAACCTAAGGAAGTCAGATATACCCTCAAAAACACAGGCAATAGATAAAGCCAGAGTAGTAAACCCCAAAGAAGAGAAGTACACACACACTACCACCAAAAAATAACAGAGATGAACAATCACTGGTCATTAATATTCCTTAATATCAATGGACTTAATTCACCTATAAAAAGACATAGGCTTAGCTGGGCGTTGGTGGCGCACGCCTTTAATCCCAGCACTCGGGAGGCAGAGCCAGGTGGATCTCTGTGAGTTCGAGGCCAGCCTGGGCTACCAAGTGAGCTCCAGGAAAGGCGCAAAGCTACACAGAGAAACCCTGTCTCGAAAAACCAAAAAAAAAAAAAAAAAAAAGACATAGGCTTACAGAATGGATACGAAAACAGGACAAGACAAATTCAAAGACAGATACTACCTAAGAATAAAAGGCTGGGAAAAGAATCTCCAATCAAACGGTCTTAAGAAACAAGCAGATGTAGCCATCCTGATATCCAGCAAAATAGACTTCAAACTAAAATCAATCAAAAGAGATCAAGAAGGGCATTACATACTCATCACAGGAAAGATCCACCAAGATGAAGTTTCAATTCTGAACATTTGTGCCCCAAACACAAGGGCACCCACATATGTAAAAGAAACATTACTAAAGTTTAAACCACTTATAAAACCCCACACATTAATAGTTGAAGATCTCAACACCCCACTTTCACCACTGGATGGATCTCCCAAATCAAAACTTAATAGAAAAATAAAGGACTTAACTGATGTTATGTCTCAAATAAACTTAATCAATATCTACAGAACATTCCATCCTAACAAAAAAGAATATACCTTCTTTTCAGCACCCCATGAAACCTTCTCTAAAATCGACCACATTCTTGGCCACAAAGCAAATCTCAACAGATACAAAACAATTGGAATAACCTCCTGTGTTCTATCAGACACCTATGGTTTAAAGTTAGATTTCAACAACAACAAAAACTACAGAAAACCTACAATCTCACGGAAACTGAATAATGCTCAACTGAATCACCAATGGGTTAAGGAAGAAATAAAGAAAGAAATTAAAGACTTCCTAGAGATCAATGAAAATAAAGATACCACATACTCAAACTTATGGGACACTATGAAAGCAGTGCTAAGAGGGAAATTCATAGCACTAAATGCCCACATAAAGAAGTTGGAGAAATCTCACACTAGTGACTTAACAGCACACCTGAAAGCTCTAGAACAAGAAGAAGCAAAGTCTCCCAGGAAAAATAGATACCAGGAAATTATCAAAGTGAGAGCTAAAATCAATACAATAGAAACAAAGAGAACAATACAAAAAATTAATGAAACAAAGAGTTGGTTCTTTGAAAAAATCAACAAGATAGACAAGCCCTTATCCAACCTAACCAAAAGACAAAGAGAGCATCCAAATGAACAAAATCAGAAATGAAAAGGGGGACATAACAACAGACATTGAGGAAATCTAGAGAATCATCAGTTCATAGAAAGACACGGAGAAATGGATGAGATCTACATGAACAGCCTGGACATGAGTGGGAGCAATGAAGGGCGAGGGTCGAGGGAAAGAGAGCAGGAGATCCTAGCTGGATCAAGAAAAGAGAGGGAGAACAAGGAGTAGGAGACCATGGTAAATGAAGACCACATGAGAAGGGGAGGAAACAGAGAGCTAGTGAGGCCCACGGAGATCCACAAAGATACCCCCGCACAAGACTGCTGGCAATGGTCGAGAGACAGCCAGGACTGACCTACTCTGGTGATGGGATGGCCAAACACCCTGATAGTTGTGCCATAAACCCCATCCAAGGACTGAGGAATCTGGATGCAGACATCCAGGGCTGGGCCCCTGGTGGAGCGCTGGGAGTCTAATTAGTGAGAAAGAGGAGGGTTTATATGAGCGAGAATTATTGAAGCCAAGGTTGGATAAAGCACAGGGACAAATAACCAAATGAATGGAAGCACATGAACTATGAACCAAAGGCTGAGGGGCCCCCAACTGGATCGGGCCCTCTGAATGGGTGAGACAGTCGATTGGCTTGATCTGTTGGGGAGGCATCTGGGTGGTGGTGCCGGGTCCTGGGCTCGTTGCATGAGTTGGCTGTTTGAATCCTGGGACTTATGCAGGGACGCTTGGCTTGGTCTGGGAGTGGGGGACTGAACCTGCCTGGACTGAATCTATCAGGTCGATCCCGGTCCTTGGGGGAGACCTTGATCTGGAGGAGGTGGAGATGGGTGGTGGGGTGGGGGGAGGGGGAGGGGGCAGGGGGGGGGAGAGAGCAGGGGAGTCTGTGGCTATTATGTGGATAAAGCACAGGGACAAATAGCCAAATAAATGGAAACACTTGAACTATGAACCAATGGCTGAGGGGCCCCCAACTGGATCAGGCCCTCTGAATGGGTGAGACAGTAGATTGGCTTGATCTGTTTGGGAGGCATCCAGGCAGTGGGACTGGGTCCTGTGCTCATTGCATGAGTTGACTATTTGAAACCTGGGGCTTATGCAGGTTGGCTCAGCCTGAGAGGAGGGGACTGGACCTGCCTGGACTGAGTCTATCAGTCCTTGGGGGAGGCTTTGCCCTGGAGGAGGTGGGAATGGGGAGTGGACTGGGGGGAAGGAGAGGGGAGCTGGAGGGGGGAGAACAATGGAATCTGTGGCTGATATGTAGAACTGAATTGAATTGTAAAATAAAATAAAATAAAAATAAATAAATAATAAAATCAGAACATTCTATACAAAATTTGAGAACACACTGCATTCATTGCAGTGCTAATAGTATGAATTCTTCTCAACACTAAATCTTCCTAAAGCATAAGCAACAGGTAACTCCTTCATATATATGCATACATATACAATGTATCTGACAGAAACAAAATGAGGAAGGATTTGTTTTGCCTCAATTTCAGGAGATTTCAGTTTACCATGATGGGTAAGGAATGGTTGTGGTAGCAGCCTAGTGTGTTCCAGTAAGAACATGAGCAGTCAGGTTGGGCACACTATGACTGCTGGCTAGGAAGCAGAGTGCCAGCTGGAACTGGAAGCATAAATAACCTTCATAGGGCTTCCTTCAGTGACCTAAGTTTATTAACTAGGCCTCACTTCTCAAAGGTTCTAAGAAATACCACCAGCTAGTGGTTTAAATACATCATCCTGTGTGGGAAAGTTTAGCCTTAAACCCCCCCCCCTCTCTCTCTCTCTCACACACACACACACACACACACACACACACACACACACACACACACACATACACACACACACCACATATCACACATTACCGAGAGAGTATGCTGGTTAGTGTTATGTCAACTTGACACAATCCAGCATCATTAGAGAAGAGGGAATCTCAATTGAGACAATCTCTACATAAGACTTGGCTGTGGGGAACACTGTAGGGCATTTTCATAATTAGTGATTGATGTGGGAGTGCCCAGCCCATGGTTGGTAGTGCCACCCCTGGAGAGGTAGTCCTGTGATGTGTAAGAGAGAAGACTGAGCAAGCCAGGAGGAGAAAGCCAGTAAGCAGCACTCCTTTATAGCCTCTGCATCAGATCCTACTTCCAGGCTCCTGTTCTGCTTGAGTTTCTGCCATGACTTCCTTCAGTGATGGATGTTAGCTGGTGTAGAAGGTTTGAGATGTTGGGTGTGAAGTAGCCTGACCTCCTGACCTGCATGCATTGACAAAGGTTTTCGGGAGTTCCTCTGCTCTTCTTCATGTTTCAGTTATATGTGGTCCCAAGAATTTATCTGGAAGGGTAAAATAAACCCTTTCCTCCTGAAGTTCCTTTTGGGTATAGTATTTTATTATAGAAATAGAAACCCTGACTAAGACAGAGTAATACACTGGGTGGTGGTGGCACGTGCCTTTAATCCTAGCACTAGGGAGACAGAGCCAGGCATATCTCAGTGAGTTTGAAGCCAGTCTGGTGATCTACAGAGCCAGATCCAGGACAGGCACCAAAACTGCACAGAGAAACCCTGTCTCGAAAAACAAAACAAACAAACAAACAAAAAGACAGATTAATGCTTGTTACAAACTCTTACTAATTTTTGCTAGGGAATGCCTATTTGCAATTTCTTGTACTAACTAACAAATGAGTAAAATAAGATTAAGTGAATAATAGTATACCAAGATGTGGAGAAAAATACACCAGATACTACCTACTTGGTAACATGACAAACATTAAAAAAAGATAATAGAGATCAATCAAGAGAACCATGAAACTTACTCAGGAGAGATGTCCACAGACTCTCCTAGAAAAAGTCCAGAGGATACTTTTTTGAGACCATAACTGGAAACCTCCAAATGGTGTGTGAGGTACCTTCATCCCAAGTTTTGGTACAGAAGTTTGTCTGAGACCAGCAGTAGAAGGCCTGAGATGGTGCGTGTGAGGGAGCCTGACCAGTGCACGTACTGACAAGCAGACCAGAGCCTCTCTGCTCATGGTTCATGGCATAGTTACATGTGGTTCCTAAGCTTTCATGAGAGAATCCACTTAGAGGCCTCATGCTGAGTACTAAGCCAACCAGCTTTCCCAGTTGTTAGTAAACTAGTAAGAACTGGTATGACATCCCTCCATCCTCCCACCCCACCCCCGTTAAATCATCTAAGGCTTGGCAGGACTCCAGTACAAGAGAAATTAGAGTAAACTCAGAACCAAAAGTCAGTCTTTTCAATCTGCTGCAGGGTCCCTCAGAATCCACAGGGGCCTCCTTCCAAGACCCTCTAGTGCCAAATCCAGAGATGTTCAAGTCTCTCAAAAAATAGTGTTTGCACACAGGCCACTAACTCTTGTGTATAGTGTAAATTTTTTCTCAATCACTTACAATGTCTAATATAATATAAACAATGTAAAAAACTTTTACTTTATTATTTAGGAAACAATTATTAAAATATTTCTATATTCAATATTGAGGTAGTTTTTCACAAAAACAATTTTGGTATGGTTGAATCCATGGTTGGTGTTGCCGATTATTAGGGAAGCAGAGAAGGCCGGAAAAGAAGAGAGTAGGCATTGGTGGAATCTATTTGTTCTTGCCTCCCTCCTCCCACTTAGGCACACATGGAGCAAAGGCACTTTCTAGATTCCACTTGTGTTCTGCCATTCTCCCAGTGGCCATTTTGACTACAACTATACAACTACAACTATAGTTGCCCAAGAAGCCAGGACCTGGACCTGGGCTTGAAGGTCAGTTCCCTCCTGGGTGCAGATATGATCTGTCCTCTGAAGGGGGGCATCATCTGGGGTAGAAATGCAGACTCTCAGGCCCTCAGAGTCAGTTGGCAGGAGATTAGCAACCCATGGAGGATAGGGCACGCTGAAATCCCTGAAGCACTGGCCCTGAGCAGACAGGACCACAGACTGCACAGTTTAGCAATCCAGGTACAGAAAGAGGTAAGCACCTTTTGTGCTGGCCTTTCTGCTAATTCTTTGGGGAAATATTTTAACACAATACAAGAATGTCCTATACCTCATTACATCTGTATGTCTATATGGAGTGAAGTCGGAACTTAGGAGAAATAGAACTGCATTAATTGCCTTTGGCAAGAGAAGTTGTCACTGTTTTATTCAGCTGGAACTTCCCTTTTCATTTCTTAGCATCGACTGAATGTTTCAGTAAGTCTGCTGCTGCTCCATACCTGAAAGGCACTTGACTCAAGTCCCAAGAATGAACCAGGAGACAGAATCACATCCTCTCCACCATCCCAGCTGCTGAAGCAAACAAGTACCAGACCTTTATCTTTATGTTGTCAAGGAAAACTACTTAGGGACAATTTAAAGGACTTCCTAACTATTTCCATAGTTTCTTGTTTCACAAGAATAAGCTGAATGGATTCAACTGTTACAACAAATGAAGCTTAATGAAATGAATTGTTTCACAATGATCAAATATCCCTGCTTTCCCTCAGAGCAGCTCTCCTGCCCCTGCTATAAATACCCACCCTGTTCCCTTTGGAGTCAGAGGACATGGATATGCTGCCATTTCCTCTGCTAATCTCTCATTGTTCAGGAGTCTGGCCTGGTGCCACAAAGGAAAAGCTGCCATACTTGCTGATCTGTACATGTGCTTTCCTCACAGGAATGATTGCTTCCTGGAGGGTTAAGGACCTGGGCCCACCACTCACTAGCCATTCCCTCCTGTACTGCTAGATCTTGCACATTTACTGCTAAGAATAGGATTTCAAAGTATCCCTCATGCAGCTATCTTAGATAAAGGAGATGTTGCAGTCCCAATGTCCTCTATGACAGAAAATAATCTGATTTGAAAATTAGTTATTCCCTAGATGTCAGAATACTGAATCTCAAATTAATTTTGTTAAAATGTTTCTTAGATATAAATAGGGGCAACTTCCATGATGTAGCTGTTATCCAGGAAAGCCTTATGTTTTTCAAAATTCTGATTGTCTCATTACACCAAAGTATCCACATTTTAGTGGGGGGAAGAAATGGCTGTTTAGCTTGGAAGACTTTTTATTTGAAAAGATAAAAGCAGGATGAGAAGTGTGGGTGTGGGAGGGAGCAGCAATGGCCTTCAGAAGATGAAGTGTTAATGTACAGAGGATGGAGAGCAGCTGCATTTCATCTCCACAGAGAATAAGCCAGAGGAAATGGGCTCCCATTCAGAGTCAGCCTGAGTAGCTGTAGGGTTAGCAAGGAGGGCCCAGGCTGGAGCAGGAGGAGCCAACAGGATGTCTACAAGATGAGATAGACTTCTGAAGAGTTCCTGAATTGTGATATCTCCTAAGTATAGCATTAACAAGTGCAACAAACATTATTGTTGTCTTTCTTGCCAAACTTGTAGCCAAGACCCATGATGTATAAATTTCACAATGTTAAGTATAGGTGAGCAAGTTTCCATATTTTCATGATGTGGAAAACATGGAAACTTAGAGGGAAAAAGTCTAGGTACAGTTTTTTGTTCTGCAGCTTGTCTCCTTTGCTACCTTGGTCCCATTTTCAACCTGCATTTTGTACCTATATTGGTGAAATAGCAATAACTTCTGTTATTATCATGGCAAATAATATGTACAATTGTATGTTCTACATGGCATCAGTATGTACTACATACATATTAATACACATACAGTAAGCATTAAATAACAGCAGTAGGGATCTTCAGTTCTTTTTCTGCAGTACTGAGACTCTGTTCCTATTTTGTGCCTTAGGAAATTAGGGCACAGTGTGATCCCAAACTTGCATAAGGATATAGAGTGAATGGGGGCAGGAATTTTCTTGAAAATTATCATAACTGCAGTAATGAGGAGATATATTGACTTTCTTTTGAGTCTGTAAGCTTTTCTATCAATTCTGTTGCTTTTTCAATCAATTCATTTAATATTTATTAAAATGCTGTGCTAGTGCTATGCTGAGCACTGGGGACTTCCACACTGACAATAGCCCATATAGTAAAAGAGGGAAAATAACCACCAAAGCTTGTGACTCAGTAAATGTCATGGCATGAATGGAACAACATTTCCAAAGCTTTGTGGATGCAGAAGGGCAGATATACATCAAAGCCATAGGTACAAATTCAGGCATATTTAAAGATTGTTCTAATATCCACTGTACCTTCTGACCCATGATGTTTTTTTTAAAACTGTAATATTTAAATTAAAAATGAAATTAGAATAGTGGGAATACATTGAAAAATGTATTATTATTTCATTGAGGAATTAAAGTAATAAACAGATGTTTCCATTTGGAAAGGTGGTTGCTTAAATTTTGACACCAAGAAACTGCCTGCAGCTCTAACCAGTGAGAGGGAAATGGGAGTAATTGTGGCTCCTGAGGTAGCCACCAAAACTTTCACAAAGACTGGACTCAGCTTTTCCCTTTACAAGACAGTCCTCATGTTAGCTGTGCTGGAGACTCTCCAATTACTACTGCAATATTTCTTTTCCAGATATACATTATTCAGTTGGCTTTTAAAAACAACTATATAATGCTCTAGCAAAATGATAGTCCATTGTTTTCACACCTATAAACTATTGTGCCAGATAATTTTGACTCTGAGAACTATGGCCTGAGATATCAAAACAATTTAAAAGTACAATATTCAAACTGGCATTTTTCATCAAATACAAAATTACTGCATATATGAGCTAAAATGTAAATGTAAAATACCCAGTAGGGAAAGCAATGGCCGAGCATTTAGTGTTGGTTCTTTTGGGATAATAATACCAGCTTTTGCTTATATCATCAAAAGAAAAGCATCAAAAGAAAAAGATGATTTTACAACTTCTGATCATACCAGAGAGAAATGGTCAGTTAATAGCAAGGAGACCTACTTAGCAACAGCCTTCAACTTTGGGTTCACATATGCTCTGGTACCTAGTGAGTTTCATTGTAGTTAGAAAACTAACATATCCACTTAGATAACATGATTTTGAATATGGAATATATGATTAGATAATATTTTATGAAATATATCCTGGACTTGGGTGGAAGATTGCACAGCTTGATCATACTATACAATGACACTTCAGTGTTTTAGTTTAACCCTAAGGCCACCATACTTATTACCTACATCACTACCAATGGGCTTTTGTTTACATGGTTTAATTTTTCCAATGTGTATTACTTATGATAACTCTATTTTCTATCATGTGGACTTTATGTTTCTCTCTCTTATCTCATTAAATAATATTTCCTTTAAAATTTTTAAACTATTTCAGTGGCATATGAAAAGACAAAAATGATTAAATTTGTTTTCATAAAGTCAGTAAAACTAACAGAATATTTTGAAAAGTGTTTTTGACTATTAACACGAGCATTTATTGCCCTAGAAACTTGCCAACAAGCTACCTCATGTTACTTTCTTTTCTGAATGTAATAGTACTTTAAGAGTTATTTTAAAAAAGGCAGTTTACTATAATCTAACATAATAAATTGATACTTTATATGTATAAAAATACCATTTATGTTTTCTCTTAACACAAAAATAAATTTTACTATAGTATTTGATATTAAAACAAATGAGGTTTTTGAAAGTAGTATATGAGCAATAAATTTTAAAGCAAAAATGTTTATTGTAAAAAAAAGACCTTGAAAGTTACTTTTTAAAAAAGGAACATTGATTTCACAAGTATTCAGGTTGTATATAGGCACAGTTATAGACCACACCTCACTTTCACACAGAGTTCATTCAGTCATATAAAAATAAACACAAATTTACATCAACTACACAATTCATTAAAACAGGCACTTGGAGGGGCATTGTATTATTGCATCCATCATATGCATTTTCAAAAGTATAAGTACATTACTGAATGTCTAAGATGCTCTCTTGCATTATATTGTCTTATTCATTACATTGTCTTATAAATCACTAAGATTCTTTTAAAAAGTAAGACATGGCACACGCACCAGGAATGTTTGAAGCTTGTCCTTTCCTCCTCTTCCAAGGCACACGTGGCAAAAATGAAACAAAACAAGAATATTTTAATACATTCTCTTGTGTTCTGTTCTTTTTCTCATTTTTTTTTCTCTTAACAATAGAGTTTAAAGCATTGTAGGTAATCCAGAAAAGGCTTGCATTCACCGATGACAACCAGACATCCGACATGTAAGGAAGTAAACTTGGAGTATTTTATAAGGCACCTGAGATAGCATCTGGCAGACTCTCTTCCTCTTGGAAACACTATTAGAGCTCTATTACGAAGCAATACTGTTCCTTTTAGTTGAAATGGTTTGGCAGCAATGTAAATCTCCACATTCTTTCTTAGTAAGAAAAGATGCAATGTGCTTTTCACTTCATCTTTAAAGAGAATGGTTCTTGTCTTTTAGCCTTTCAATCTAGCTGTCAGTAAATATAACTTTAAATTTCACATAGAAAGGATTAATTTTAAGCATATAGATTCTGTTCTGTAGTTTCGTGTGTGTGTGTGTGTGTGTGTGTGTGTGTGTGTGTGTGAGTGAACGTGCGCGCACGCGTGTATGTATGAGAGAGACTCTTGTATGTGTCTGTACATTCTGTACATATTATTTGGTAGGTAAGCACAAGAGAAAATGGCTTTGGACTTTCGTTTGTCATTTGTCATTGGAGTGATGAAATGTATTCTGTTCGAGTAAACACTGGTTACGCCACTCAGTGTGCCACACAGCAGCCAGACTCCTCATGCTTGTGCAGAAGAGACATTCTGGAGAAGGTTTTGGAGCAGTTTTTGCACTGGTATTTCTTTACATCAGAGTGGGTCTGCAGATGTGCCCTCAGGTTTGACCTGTCTGCAAAAGCTCTGTTGCAATGAGGGCAAGAGAAAGGCTTTTCCCCTGGTTTTGGGGGGGTGGGGAGGTGGAGAGGGTAAGAAAAAAAAGACAGTCAGTTTTTACAGGACACAAAATTAAATAACATTAATGAACATCAACAGTAGTTTATCAAAAGAATAAGAATTAGTCTAGCCTAATTATATCCCCACCATGGTAGGTAGCTATATTCCTGTCAGGCCTTTTAAAGCAAAATTTCCTTTAAAAATACCAGCCAAATAGCTTCAGTTCTGTCAGACATCCAGAAGTAATTCAGAGTTAAATGGCTTTCTCTTGATAAGGGTTTCTGCTTCAACAGGTGCAGGTAGGATGAGAAGCTCCCCACATTCCCAGTATTTATCCTCTTTCTGTATGATGACTAAGGCTCTATAAATGCCATGACTCCCTGCATATGCTTTTGTGCTAAGGATTTAAAAAAAATTCAGCAGATAGAAAGTGAAATAACAACACAAAACCCAAGAACAACAAACAGACAAACAAAATAGATCAAATTCATTTCCATTTACTTAACTAGTTAAGAGTTGACAGATTTCATTCACAGGGAAGATGTAGCCAAAAACTATGGGAAACCTCTTTGTTTATCAAATCAACAGTAGGATCCAGGCACTTGTATTTGCTGACTGCCAGAGGCAGTTCTGCAGAACACACATCAAGTACCTGACTCCTGCTTTCTAACTGATCTTTGAGACCAAACCTCTTGCATGTACTTTCCAAAGTCTAAATGCTGTTTACAGTCTCTGGAACAGAAGCTTTTAGCAAGGAATGGAGCATTTGCTGCTCTAACAAGCTTTTGAGCAGCCAGGAAGCAGCTACCAGTGGTTCATCCTATGCAAAGCACCCCCTGTCACTACCTGAAGGCACCCCACAGACAGCCCCAACACACCATTGTTTGAGCAGAGAGGCATTGTTTTCTACACTTCTCTTACCTGTGTGAGTTCTAATGTGTCCTTGGAGCAGCCAGGGTCTGGAGAAAGCCTTGCCACAGATCTTGCAGACACAAGGCAGTGTGTGGGTCCGAATGTGCATCTTAAGGGCACCCAGGCTCACATATTCCTTGTCACAGTATTTGCAGCTGAAAGATTTCCTAGACTGGGCATCACAATGCAGCTGCTTGTGTTTGGCCAGCCCAGAGAAAGTAGAATAGGTCTTATTGCATAAATTGCACTGAAACTTCTCAGCTTCAGTGGCATGTGGGTCTGAGAGCTTGGATTGCAGTCTTTCCTCTTCATCACTAATGGGACTTTCTGAACCACTGTGGTCCTTGGATGAAGTATCAGATGGAGGAGGAGGGCTTACTCGCCCCAAGGGTGAGGAGTATCCAGTAAGAGGAGAAAGACCACTGGGTAGAGGGGAGTGGAATGGAGCTGCTGATGTCCACATAGTAATAGGGCTGTATGCTCCTGAGCTGAGGATCTCTGGTTTTGGTATGACAGGCATGGGGTAACTCTCATAGAGATACGGGGAAATGATCACTAGGAGAGAGAAAACGGAAAAAAGTAAAGAAAATTATGGTAAAATATTTTTTAACATATATGTACACAGTCTGAGACAGCACATAACAACCCATACAAGACTCCATAGTGAAGACAGACTCGCTCACAAGGACACACATAAAGATGAAACATTCCCTTCATCTGGGCTTAACGTCCTTGTGCAAGTTGACAGGTGCCCTTGCTCTTCCTAATGGACATTCTGGACGAGCCTTACTGTCCTCATTTAGAAAGAACTAGACACCATTTTAAAACTTTCTATAGAATTGCTTTCCATTTAATGCATGGTCTATTCTACATGTGCCTTGACTGTAGGGGCAATGGCATGCAAGAATCCAGCTGCCTTCCCAAGTTCCTGGCTCTACAAGGTAACAACAGCTCACCCTCGGGGAAGGGTGCGCTCACCTCGGTGCACTCATTATGCATGTACACCGCCTCTGAGAACCACACTGCAGGACCGGAAAGGGGCTTTCCTTGTAAGTAAAGAGCTCAAAAGTTTTGAATTAAAACTTACTCTAGGTAACCCAGAGATTGTAAGAACTGTTTTAGGACAACATTGAAAGGAAAGCACCCCAGTGTGTGCAGAGTAAAGCAGTGGAACCGAGGTTCAGTCGCACACAGATTTGCAGGGAGTATTTTTACCTGTGTGTGTGTCCAGTTCGCTGTAGTTGGGCTTCTTGGAGGCATTGAAATGTTTCTTGACGAGGAAGGAGCGCGGCATGGTGGCGGCGGGCCGGTGCGGGCGGATAACGGTCCAGGCGGCGGTCCTACAGCATCGCAGCGGCTCAGGTGCGGCGGGGGACAGGCGGGCGCCTCTGAAGTCACCCGGCTCTCTGCCCGACTGAGCCCTTCTGGGCTGGGAGGGGATTTCTCCCTGGCTTTTACTAGAAACATCCAATCACAGTCGAGAGGTTCGGATTTCAGCTCCTCCTTCTGGGACAGCTGTGAACAGAGGAAGAATCTGTTGTCAGACTAAAGTATTCTGGTTCAAAATGGGCTGTTTAAGGCGTTTCAGGGGAGGCCCAAAATACCTTAAATGTTTTCAAAAGAGGAAATTTAGGTTCTTGAGCATTGCGGGAAGGCGTTCCCGCGAGCTGACTGTGGACGACTTGGCTTCCAGATGTGGGCCTTGCCGAACGCTGAGTGGGCGGGAAGGAAGGGCCGCCCTCGGGACCTCACAGCCTCTGGTGGCTGGAGAGCCTATATTTGGAAGTAGCACTTGGAGCGGGTTTATTTGCACACGGGCCTATGATGGCTCGGATTTTTAGGAAAAGGGAGGTGTAGGCGCCCGGCAACCGCCGAGGCAGGTCTGGCCAGCTCCAGGACCGCATGCCGGGAGGTTAACTTACTGGTCGGCTGCATTAGCCTCTTGAAAGGAATGCCTTGCAGCCTATCCCAGGAACTGGAAGAGTGCAAAGATAAAAGGGAAGGTTTGGGCAGACAATAGGCGAACTCCAGAAGAATGAAAAGTTCTCATGCAGACATGTGAACAAGACTTCCTCCCTTTGCACCACACCGTGTTTTAGTGAAAGAAAAAAACATTTGAGAATCTTTACAATTTACATTAATTCTTAAATAGTATGTGCTTTTATTTAGTGGTGTTTTCTCTGGTAGGAATCTTCAATACCCAGCCCCACCCAAGCTCCCTGTCACTTTCCTGGTTTGCCTTAAAAGATGAAAAGGGGTTGCTTTGCAAATTACCTGACTGACAGCTTAGGCAGTCCAGTAGGCAGTCAATCACTTGCATTTGCATATAGGAATAGGTCTAAAAACGCTCTGAAGTGACTCATTTTAAAATTGCAGTTTTCGCCATACCTGGGTATTTCAATGTTATCCTGCCTCTTCCCAACAAAACTGGAGAAACAAATCCCCCTGAAGACCACTGACTTTTTTTCTAACAGGTGCTGGAAGAAAACAGCGGATAGAGAATACCACCGACGGTGTCGAGACTTGTAAGAGAAAAGTGCATTGTCAGGCGGCATAACTTCTTAATCTGGGGATGAGAAAACAGGAGTGTGTGGGCGGGGGAGGGGGAAACCCATAGACTTCCTGGTTTAATTTCAATGATTCCTCTTTCTCCTTCCAACAGTCACTGGTTTAAATGTCAAACACAGAAAGGAGTTTATATGAATTAAGAAACTGAATCTTCAGGAGGCAGGAAAACATGAAAATGCATTAGCTTTCTCCCCAGGCTACCGTAAGTGGGATCAGAGCTGTAGCCTGAGTCTTCCTAGTGGATTTGCTCATATTCAGGCGCCTGCTTTATAGAACAAGAATTCCCCTTCCCCTTGTCACCTAATTTCTGGCAAAACACACCGTTTGTTAGAGATTCAATATTATTGAGAGAGCACAAAGCCACAGGACAAGTGGGAAGGTTAAGGGACGTTTAAGTACTTATTTACTAATAATTATAACACACAGAATAACCTGCTAAAGTGAATTCTTGCTATCTATTTAAATTTTAGTAGTAATTCACTGTGGTTGAAAAACAAAAGCAAAAAGAATCCTTGAATTTGAACTATAGATCATAAACCAGCTGAGTTTTGTGCTCTATGACCCAGGGCTGGGTTCTAAGTTACAGGTTACAGCAAAGGTTCATGTCCCCACTTTTGCAAGGAGCCTCTGCACTCCAGACTGTGCTTAAGGCTAGCCACTACACAAAGCCAGGTTTGAACTAATTGTGTGAGGTCTTTTCCACTGTCAGCAGGTGAGAGTCCACAGGATGATGACATAAATCACATTAAACAGGTGCTCTGCTCAGGCACAACAGAGGACAATTGGTACTAACCTGATGTGGTAAAAATGCAGTAATGGAAGTCAAGCACACCTAAGGCCAGCTGTGAGGACTCTGCTATCCCTGCAGACATTGGAATTCTATGGGTGAGGGTACTGGCTTTGGACACTGACTGAAAGATTTTGTTTTGCTTAGATAGCATCACCATATTTTAAATGTTTCATTCTGAATTCAAATAAAAGAAGAGAGAGAGATGGGTTAGTGACCAGTAGCCTTTGCTAATGCAAGGAATTAGTCCTAGGTAGGAGAGAAACTGGTGTTCCTTAATTAGGCAGCTTAGGGAACCAACTTATGGAAGGGATTCTTCTTGTGGAAGAGAACCTCAGCCAAGTGAAGCTATAAATACCAGGTAAGTTAAATTAAGGAAGGAAAAAGAATCACAAACCCCCATGACCTTTTATAGTAGGTCTCAGAACTCCTCTATAGGCTTAAGGCTTACGCCCACTGGAAGGGAATATTGAACTGTTTTCCATGGAACTCATTCCTGGGTTTGATGGAATTCTAGAAAGTTCATGCCATCTCATTTTTCTCATTCTCAAATTTCCCCTACTTTCTTGACAAGCTAACCAGGATGACTTGAATCTTTCCTACAAGGCTCCCTGGATTTCTGGGGTCTTTCTTTTTCCTGGCTTTGTTGTTGTTGTTGTTGTTTTTGTTAAGGAAAGATAGTCCTGTTCTTCCAGCAGAGAAATGCTTTAGTGGAATAGCTGGTACTCACTTTGTGCACACTTAGGTCTTCACACATACAACTGGTTGAGTCTGCCAGTTATATTAAGGAAATGAAATAAATCTATTATTAGGTGATATTTCCAGGCCTTAAAGAAGTAGGATATTCCATGTAGTGCTGTACCTATCCCTAAAATGAACCATACTTCTTTGGAACTACAGCATGTGGCTGGGCTGTTAATACCTGTAAAGAGTGTGAAGTGATGAAAAGTCATTTGGTTTGCCTGCAGTATCTGGAAATTATCATAAAGTACTATTAATTTAAAAATCTACTAGATGGAAACAAAATTTTATTAACTGAAGCTTCATTGACAGTAGTGTGATGTTCTTTGTGGGTTTGTACATATTTATATCTCTATGTGAATTTGGACATATATTTTCATTTCTGATTTATCATTTAATTCAGTCTTTGATAAAACAAACTATCCCCAGAATGACATTTCCTTCCAATATCTGGGCTTCTCTATGTGAAACCATATTTATTACACATGCTTAATTAACTTTAGAATTAACTGGAGATAAATATTCTCTAGCATAAAAGGCAAATTTATCAGAATACTGTACTCACACAGGAATCACAGGATTCTGGTTATATACTTTGAACTCCATACTGAAGACTATCTTTGGGATATGGAGAAAATTTACACAAACACACATACACACACATACAGAGATACAAATATATCACGTTAATGATACCAGTAAGTCCAGATGTGTGCGTGTGTGTGTGTGTGTGTGTGTGTGTGTGTGTGTGTCTATTTAAATTGGAATGGCAAACAATACCAATGAAAATGATATCAGGCTATCCCTGGTTAGTAATTTCCACAATTTCCTGTGTAATCATAAGGAACCATTCACTAGGCCCATAGCTACTAACTCTATGTCTGTCTGGACTTAGCAGGGATGCTATTGGTTGAGTAAATACCTGCACATGTGGTTAGTAGTGTTCAAAATCCTTTAAATGGGGAGTCTTTTACTTGAGAAGTATGTTTTAATAGGCTGTTTTCTGCTGAACAGAGACAATGTGTGTAGTATTTCACCTCATGCTCATCTCTTCAGTGCTTGGTTTGCACTTCTTGTAGAATTATAATGATGCTATCAAATTAACAAGAAAGATTAGAAAATGTTATACCTGCCTGAATTTTATACAAGGGCTCAGAGATACATGGTTGTAAAGAGACATCTATTGGTCAGCTTTGGAAGTCATAGAACTTTCTTTTCTTTTTTATAACTTCTTGACAATGTCTGCCACCTACTGGAAAATAGATGGACATGACTGTGCATTAAGCATCCTGATTTGTTTTGTAATCACTACAGTTTCAAATGAACATTACTTGTTTTAAATTTATTAGAATATTCCTATTTTTCAAATGCATCATGTGACATTACTCAACAAATTACTCTTTTTTATAAATGAATATAATTTCAGCATGATCAGACACAAGGAATATTTTTGTTTTTGTTTTTGAGCAAGGCTTTCACTATATACTCCTGACTCACTTGAGAGCCATTATGTAAAAATCTTCCTGCCTCTGCCTCCTAAGGGTTGGGATTAAAGGCAGGTACCACCATACACAGCTATGAAGAATGAAGGAATAAAAAATAGCCTAATAAATAGCTCGTATGACCTAGCTGCCAGAGTCCCATAAAGACCCATAAAGTACTTCAGGACAGGCACCCATATTTGAATCTAGGAAGGAATCCACATAATGCAGATAGAGTTGTTTTCATCCCCTGTGGCTTTCCCAGCTGGGCTCTGCTGCATTGCTGTGCTGTGATGGGAGCTGAATAACACTCAGTTCTATGGAACCATGTGCTCAGAGATAATGATAAGAATAGTCTCTCTTTTTTTGTGGGGAGATTTGCTTTTACTATTTTTTTATTACTTTTGTGTCTGTGTAGAAATATGTACTCATGAGTGCAGGTGACTGTGAAGGCCAGAAGAGGATGATAAGTCCCCTGGAGGGTTGTTACATACAGGGTTTTGAGTCACCTAATATGGGCACTGAGAGCTGCACTCAGTTCTTCTCTAAGAATAATAAGTACTGTTAGCAAGTGATCCCTCTCTGCAATCCCAGATAGTTAGCATGAGCTAGCCATGATGCCATACATTTTGCATTCATTATTTTAATGATTATCCCTCAAATTGCTAATCCTACAAGGCATTATCCTTGTCTTTAGAAGAAGAAATGAAGTCACAAATTGTCTTTATCAAGCCACACTGGTATTAAATAATGAGTATTGTTTAATTTTTATTCATTCCTTAAAAAATCCATATAAAGCATCTTCTTCATATCTATTCCCCTTTCCCTCCCTCCACTTCCACCTCAACACATCTCATCTCCTTTTCAATTTCATTTCCTTTTAAATAATCTACTGTGTTCAATTACTTCTACCCATTTGTCTATCCACTGGAACACAGACAGCCAACTGGCCACATGCCCAAGAAAAGTGACTTCTCTGCCTTTAGTAATTATTAGCTTCCAATAACTCCCTTCCATGTTAAAATGATTAGCTGGCTTGATTTTGTGAAGGTTTCATACAGGTAATCACAGGTGTGAGTTCATGTATGCAACAATAATGTTACGTGCAGAGGACTTCATTTTGCAGCACTCCTCTCTATCTTTCTGTTCTTACATTTCTTCTGCCCCCTCTTCCTCAATGTTTTCTGAGTCTTGAGAATAGGTTGACATAGATGCTTATAGATGAACACTCACATTTGTTCGTTCACAGTATTTTGACCAGTTACGGGTCTCTGCATTAATCACTGCCTGCAGCAAATAGTAGCTTCTCTGATCAAAGTCAAAAGCAGCATAATCTTATGGTTGTAAACATTAAATATTCAGAAGGGAGTTTTACAACATGACAAGTTATCAAATTAACTAAGTTTTCCCCTAGTACCTATGACTTTCTTAGCTTCTGTACCTGGCATGAATTACCTCCTGTGGAACAGGCCTGAATTCCAATCAAGAGAGTGCTTGTTAATCCTTATACACAGTCTTACCACTATTAAATCAATGGGTACATCTTACCTGGTAGGTTGTATTATAGCATGCAGGATAAAGACATTGTTTTGTTGTTGTTGTTGTTTGTTTGCTTGCTTTGTTTTCCAGTATTGTACATAGCACCTCTTAGCACTAGGAAAGATAACCTACAGTTTCTGGTCAGTTCAAGTTATATTTCATTATGTACTAAAACGAAAGTATCTGGTGCCTTCATCAACAGGATCTTACCATCTAGTTGTGGTAGACAAGAAAGCCATCCTTGATCAATAACTTATGTAGAGGGATCTTGTGTCTAGCACTGTGATTTTTATTTAATAATGCATGTCTTCTAGAAGCAGTATTGTTTACCCCTCAGTGGTCCTTTGCTAGGGGATGTCTTTCTGTACACTGTGACTATATGTTGTTCCCACTGGTTAATAAATAAGCTGCTTGGCCTATCACAAGGCAGCTTAGAGGCAGATGAGAAGTCCAAGGAAAGAGACAGGAAAGAGAAAGTTGGAGTCTGGGGAGAGATGCCAGTTGCCACTGAAGGAGAAGCAAGATGCCAGCAGACTGGTAATGCCACATCCACATGGCAAAACATAGATTAATAAAACAGGTTAATCTAAGATGATAGATGATAGAGAAGATGATAGAGCTAGCTAGCAAGAAACTTAAGCCATTGGCCATACAGTTTGTAATTAATGTTAAGCCTCTGAGTGATTATTTTAAAAATGGCTGAGGGACTATGTATGAGAGAGATTTGTCCTGACTGCAGGCCAGGCTGTACACAGGAAATCTTTCAATTATAGTCCTCTGTTTATATTCTTGAAAAAAAAATGTACTTTTAATTAGCTTATAAACTAGAGGGTCTCCCTTTACATATATTTAGTTTTGGTTAGCACTCCTCCCACCCATCTTTTGCCCTACTCTGTTACCATTATCCCTTCTTAAATATTTCATCCCAGTATTTCCTGCACTATTCAAATTATACCACAGAGCCATAGTAATAAAAACAGCATTGTATTGGTACACACACACACAGTATAGTTTATTTTTAATCAATGCAATTTTTTGTATTTGTTATTTTATTATTGTTATGATAAAGATAAATTGTCCTACTCAATTGTAGAACCAGTCTGAAAGAATGGAAGAATTAATTCTCTCTCTCTCTCCTTCCCTTCCCAGCATTCTTCTTTCTTTGGAATTAAGAATGTTGGATTTTTTTCTCCAATAGAGAAATGCACTACAAAATCACAAAGTAAATTTGAAAAACTATTCTAGAGATACCATGAATCATATGTTCTTTTACTGTCATCTTCATCTTCTCAAAAACTTGTATTTGTATACTTTCAAGAGACTTTATCAGGGCATCCTAAGTCAAATTACATAGATGAGTAAAACAAATGAAACATCAACATGACAAAGAAAAGATCAAATTTTATCTTGAAAGGATAGTGGTTAAAGATAATTTATTACTAAGCCTTTGGTTGTTGGGTGATATTTTGATCACGTTCTGATGCTCCCAAGACCACCAATAAATAAAGTTTACTTTGTACTACAAGGCAGAACTAGCTACTAGTGACCAAAATTAAACATAGAGATTTTGGAGGACTGAGGACAGAAGAGAGACACAGGAAATAGTAGGCTAGAGATTAGAAAGGGTTCCTCCTTTTTGGATTGAGGAATGAGAAAGATCACTGATCTGATCATTAAGGTTCTTACCCCAATATCTGAATCTTGAGATTTTATTGATAAAGAATCATTAGATAAATGCTTTATCTTGACATCCAACTCTAGGCATGAGATCAGGACATAGCTGCTTCCCACTGGCTTTGCAGCCTCTGGAGCCATCACAATGGCTGGCTTTTCCTCCATTTCTGCAGGCTTTCTAAATGAGTCTGGGGTTTTCCTGTTGCAACCTGTTTACAACAGCCTTCAGCAGTCATTCATTCCTGGCCCTAAACTCCACAGCCCCTGAACTCCACAGGTGGCTGGGCCCCAAATGCTGCTGGAATATGCTGTTAAAGTGAGCCACCTACCAACTCCCACTGCTGGCCAGCACTGCCTTCAGGCAGCCCCATGCCCTCACTTCCAGACACATGTGCTTCTTCCACACACCCCCTGTGTGTGATCTTCAGGTGCCTGGCTCCCTATCCCTGTGGGTTTTAAGCTTCCACTGGAGCCCTCCTCTGCCCACTGCTGCACCAGGTCAGCTGCCTCAATACCCTATCTGACTTTTATTGCTGTACCAATGCCACACATTCTCAGCTCCCAGATATATGCAAAGAGCTGTAGCTTCCCTCAGCCAGGCCATGCACTGCCTGAATTCTCTGCACAGCTGTGCTGCACAGTGACAGGCAGCCTCACACTTCACTGTTGTTATCAACAGATCTGGTGAGACACTTGGGAATTCTAAAGAGGGGGGGTATTTTTAAAATGGTTGTTTCCTACATTAAGAATGAGGAACAATATTATGAGGCAGGGAGTTAGGTTTCTGTATAGTTCCACAATGGTGGTTTGAAGTAGAACAATTAAATGAATAGATAATCAGCTTAGCTGGGATTGCCATAATGTCAATTATAATCAATATTATTTTGGTAATTCATGTTGTATCCATAAAAAGTTGTTTGATATTGATATTGATACCAAATATGAAAAATTGACTGATAAGATACAATCCTTAACCCTAAGAGGGAAAGCTTGGATCACCCTGGAAAGGGAAAATAGATGAGAACTCCATGAGTAAACTGGGGGTCAGAGGGGGCAATGGAGGGTAGGAGATGGGAGATGAGAATATAAGATAATTAATTATTCAAGCTGGAGCAGGGACAGAGTAGGAAATAGATACCATGATAGAGGGAGACATCATGGGGATAAGGAGAAACTGGGTGCTAGGGCAGTTCCCCCAAATCTACAAGGATGACCATAGCTTAGACTACTAGCAATAGGGGAGAGGGTGCCTGAACTGACTTAACCAGGGAATCGGATTTGTGAATACCATAAATGTCATCATAGAGCTTTCTTCTAGAAACTGATGAAAGTAGGTGCAGTGATCTACAGCCAAGCTTCAGGCTGAGCTCCAGGAGTCTAGCTGAAGAGAAGGAAAAGGGATTCTATGAGGAAGGGGCATCACGATCATAATGGGGAAGCCTACAGAGACAACCAAACCAAACTAGTGGGAACTTGTGAACTTTAAACCAATAGCTATAGAGCCTCCATGGGACTGGACTAGGCCTCTGCATAAGTGAGACAGTTGTATAACTTGATTTGCTTAAGGGCCCCCCTGGCAGTAGGATCAGGATCCATCCCTGGTGCATGAGTTGATTTTTGGAGCCTACTTACTACCTATGGTGGGATACCATGCACAGCCTTGATGCAGGGGGAGGGACTTGGACCTGCCTCTACTGAATGAACCAGGCTCTGCTGACTCCCCAAGGCAGGACTTATCTTTTTGGATAGGGAATGGGGGTTGGGTTAGAGGAGAAGTCTGGAGGGAATGGAAGAGGAAAGAGAAGGGGAATCTGTGATTGGTATGTAAAATGAATAAAAAAATGCTAAAGAAGAAATATACAATCCTTGGAAAGACCTACTAAAGAAACTACAAAAAATATTCACACACAGACAGAGTAGTTTAGAGAATAACTTACTACATCATTGCATTATGAAACTGAAGAGGGGCAGCCCAAGGTAATTAAAAAATCAAACTTAATTTATTCAATTACCATTCAAGAATGACCAGCAGATGAAAGGCACCCCCAAAGCTATATAGAAGTTTACTTCAACCCCGTAGAAATGTTTCATTTGAGAAAATTTCAGAAAGCAATAGTTTCATATAATATGTATTCACCTTTTGTGAAGTAGATGTTAAATTCATGGGGCACTCAGAACAGAATTATTCCACAAAACTGGAAAGATTTAGTTGCAACAGTATTTGAAGCTGGTCCTCAGTTACAATGGAAAACATGGTGGAGAGACAAAGCCAGGGTTATAGAACAATGACATAGGGCCTTCTTTATTACCTAAAGGATGGTCTATTATAGTGATTGATTTAAAGGACTGATTTTTTACTATACTATATTTTTTATAATATATATATATATATATATATATATATATATATATATATATATTTATAAGAACAGAAGAGAGAATCTGTTTTCATGGTACCTACTTATAATAATGTCCAGCCTGTTAAAAGGTGTCAATGGGAAGCTCTCCCACAAAGGATGCTAAACAGCCTGACTCTGTGCCAATATTTTGTACAACAACCTAAGATAGTTTAACAAAAAAATTAACCAAAGAAAGTACAAATCAGGAAAGATCAATTACAACCTCTTAATGATTTTCAAAAATTGCTGGGAGATATGAACTGGTTAAGGCTCACAATTGGATTAATTACTCAAGAACTAAGTAATTTATTTCAAACATTATAAGGTGATAATCACTTAAATAGCTCAAGAACATTATCAGTTGAGGCTGAGAGAAAAATGGCTTTGATAGAAAAGAAATTATAGGATGTACATGTGGATGGTTTAGATCAAGAGTTTGTATTCTGGTTATATTTATTACCTTCTGTGCATTCTCATAAAGAAATTCTTATGCAGATAGAAAATAATATCTTCAAATGGATAATTTTACCACACAGAATAAAAAATTAAAGACCTATGTAGAAAATGTTCCTGAACTGATTCTGAAAGGAAAATTAAGCCTTCATCAATTGGCAGAAATAGATTCAGCAGAAATTGTGGTGCCATTACTGGAATCTCCTCACTATGGAGAGGAAATGAACATTGTCAAAGAGCTTGCAGTAATTTTTTGGTGAGATTAGCAACACATATTCCAAAAGCAAAAGACTTCAATTTATAAAGAGAGGTAAATGTTCAGTTGTTAGGAACTGGAACATTATCTCAAGTGAAACAGAGTGCAAGATGACTTGAATGTATAGGTTCAGAAGGATAGAGAGGAAAATTAAAACCATACGTGGCTAATAAATCGCTTAACATTCCTCCAACCTCAGAAATAAATCATGACTAACACGTTTCTGAGAAAAATATTAGAAGGTGTTATTCTAATGAGTGGTCAGCAGCCATCCAGATTATATAAAAACAGGGCACAACAACTGTTGATCTTCCAAAGACACCAAGAGCTCTACCTTTAAAATGGTTAATAGACAAGCCTATATGGGTTCAGCAATGGCTTTTAAAAACAGAGAAACTGCAGGCTTTAGAAGAGCTGGTAGAAGAGCAGTAAAATGCTCAGCATATTGAAGAATCAACCAGCACTTAGAATTCTTCTGTATTTGTTATTAAAAGAAATCTGGTAAATGGAGAATGGTAACAGACCTTAGAGCAATTAACAAAGTAATTCAGCCAATGGGCTCTCTACACCTGGAATTCCTTTGCCTACTCATTTACCTAAAGGAGGGCCTCTTATAGTTATCGATTTAAAAGACTGTTTCTTTTCAAGAAAAAGAGAAAGATTCACCTTCACGGTGCCTACTTATAATAATTCTCAACCAGTTAAGAGGTATCAATGGAGGGTTCCCCCACAGGAAATGTTGAATAGCCCAACCATGTGCCAATATTTTGTACAATAGCCATTAGAAGTAATATGTAAAAAAACTTTCTAAATCTATAATTTATCATTATATGGATAATATTTTACTTGCTGACTCAAATGCAGATACTTTAGAAAGAATGTTTGAAGAGGTAAAGAAAATTTTGCCTTGTTGAGGATTACAAATTGCTCCTGAAAAGATTCAAAGAGGAGATTCTATTAATTATTTAGGATATAAAATAAGTCTGCAAAAAATATGAGCCCCAAAGATGCAAATTAGGAGAGATCAATTATGGGCACTTGAATGATTTTGAAAGATTATTTGGAGACATTTCTCATCTACAAACGATTGCTGGGGTAAAGAAATGATGTACTGAATAATTACTTCAAAACATTAGAAGGTGAAAAGGACTTAAATAGTCCAAGAGAATTATCACCCATAGCTGAGAAAGAATTGGCTTTTGTGGAAAAGAAAGTACATGAAGGACATGTGGATTATGTGGATCCAAAGCTCAATTGCATTTTAGTTATTTTACCCTCTAGTCATTCTCCTACAGGAATTTTAATGCAGAGGGAAGATATTATATTGGAATGGATATTTGTACCAAATAAACAGAGTAGAAAATTAAAAACTTAGGTGGAAAAGGTCTCTGACTTGATTTGGAAAGGAAAATTGAGACTTCATCAATTAGCAGGAATGGACCCAGCAATAATTGTCATACCTTTATTGGAGGAGGACATTGAAAAATTATGGGCAGAAAGTGAACCTTGGCAAAGAGCTTACAGTAACTTTTTGGGAGGAATTAACAGTAAATATCCCAAAAGAGATAGAATTGAACTTATAAAGAGAGCTGACTGGATATTGCCTCGCATTGTATGGGAAACACCCATATCTGGAGCTCATACATTTTATACAGATGCAAACAAACAAAGAAAGGCAGGTTACAAATCAGAAAATTTAAGTAAAGTGGTTCAAAGTCCTTATAATTTGGTTCAAAAATCAGAATTATGTGCTCTTCTGTTGGTATTAATGGATTTTTGAGAAGCTCTCAATGTAAGTTACTGACTTTCAGTATGCTGAAAGAGTGGAATTACATATTGAGACTGCAGAATTTATCCCTGATGAGTCAGAATTAATTTCATTATTTACCCAGTTACAAGATATAATCAGGAATATGAAGCATCTCATGTATAACTCACATCTGATCCCATATGGGTCTAACAAGCCCTCTAACACAAGGTAATGATGAAACTGATAAATTATTGATAGGAAATATGCTGGAGGCCTCAGAATTTCATAAAAAAAATCATGTCAATAGTAAAGGTTTAAAAAAGGATTTTTTCCATAACCTGGCAACAAGCCAAAGAAATTGTAAGGAAATGTCCTGCTAGTTCCTTTTACAATCAGACTCTGTTACCAGCAGGATGTAACCCAAAGGGTACTCAGAGGAATGAAATCTGGCAGATGGATGTGTTTCACTTTGGAGAATTTGGAAAATCGAAATATGTAAATACCATTGATACTTATTCAAGATTTCAATGGGCAACTGCTTTGAGTTCTGAAAAAGCTGATTCTATAATGACACATTTGCTAGAAGTTATGACCATCATGGGTATACCTGCACAAATCAAAACTGACAATGCTCCAGCATATGTCTCTGTTAAAATGAAACAGTTTTTTGCTTTTTACAATTTAAAGCATATTACAGGTATACCATATAATCCTACAGGAAAAGCAGTTATAAAAAGATCAAACAGAACTCTAAAGAATATGCTAAATAAACAGAAAGAGGTAACAAAACTCCCCCAAATCGATTACATAACACTCTATTAACTTTGAATTTTCTCGTTGCTAATGAAAAAGAAATAACAGCTGCAAAGAGACATTGGATAATATAAAAAAACCTATAGACCATTGCCAGCAGTCTTTTGTGGGGGTATCTTTGTGGATTTCTGTGGGCCTCTTTAGCTCTTTGTTTCTTCCTTTTCTCATGTGGTCTTCATTTACCATGGTCTCCTACTCCTTGTTCTCCCTCTCTTTTCTTGATCCAGCTAGGATCTCCCGCTCTCTTTCCCTCGACCCTCACCCTTCATTGCTCCCACTCATGTCCAGGCTGTTCATGTAGATCTCATCCATTTCTCCGTGTCTTTCTTGGGGTCCTGTTTTCCAGGTAGCCTCACTGGTGATGTGAGTAGCAGTCCAGTCATCCTTGTTCCACATCTAGCATCCTCCTATGAGTGAGTACAAGCAGGGACTGACCTACTCTGGTGATGGGATGGCCAAACACCCTAACGGTTGGGCCAGAAACCCCATCCAAGGATGGAGGAATCTGGATGAAGACATCCACGGCTAGGCCCCAGGTGGAGTGCTGGGAGCCTAATTAGTGAGAAAGAGGAGGGTTTATATGAGCAAGAATTGTTGAGACCAAGGTTGGATAAAGCACAGGGACAAATAACCAAACGAATGGAAACACATGAACTATGAACCAAAGGCTGAGGGGCCCCCAACTGGATCAGGTCCTCTGAATAGGTAAGACAGTCGATTGGCTTGATCTGTTTGGGAGGCATCTAGGCAGTGGTACCAGGTCCTGTGCTCCTTGCATGAGTTGGCTGTTTGAAACCTGGGCCTTATGCAGGGACGCTTGGCTCAGTCTGGGAGGAGGAGGGGACTGGACCTGCCTGGACTGAGTCTATCAGGTCGATCCCAGTCCTCAGGGGAGACCTTGATCTGGAGGAGGTGGGAATGGGGGATGTTCTGGGGGGAAGGGGAGGGGAGCAGGAGGGGAGAGAACAAGGGAATCTGTGACTATTGTGTAGAACTGAATAGTATTATAAAATAAAAAAAATAAAGAAAAAAACCTATAGAATTATATGGTGATAATTTATTTGTGCTGAAATGTGATTTTATTTGTATGTTAATAAATAAAGTTACCTGGGGGTCAGAGCCAATAGCGAGCCATATCAGAAGTCTGGAAGTGGTAGCACAAGCCCTTAATCCCAATCACATAACAGGCAGATCTCTGTGTGTTCAAGGACTCCACCAGCATGGAGACACAGACACATGCCTTTAATCTCAATACCAACCAAAGAAGACCTGGAGGTCTGTATAGACAGGCAATGATGAGAAGTTCATGTAATTGGGTTTACAACCAATAAGAAGGCAGAACAGAAAGTCAATAAAAAGACAGATACACAGGAAGTAGGTCTCTTTTGGAGGGGAAGGACAGCAGTGGCAGTGAGGGGTAAGAAAACATTTTAGTCTCAGCTCTTAGCTACTGCTCTGACCTCTTGGGCTTTTAACTCTATATTTTGCTCTGTATTTCTTATTTAATAAGACTGTTACATCTACAGAATTAAATCAGCCTATAAACTTTAAGGATGTGTTGATCTCAGAATGGAAACCAGTATATGTGTTACATTGGAGACAAGGTTTTGCTTTTGTTTCTTCAGTAGAAGATAAGCTGTGGATACCATCAAAACTGATAAAGGTTTGATTTGAACAAGAGAGGCCACTTAATTAGAAGAGGTGGTAGTTCATCAAACAGTATGACCATCCAATTTAAACTAACTTATACCACTAACAAATGCCCTTCACTTATTCAGATATAACTTGTAAAAAGGGAACCTTCCCAAAGTTAGTCTTGGGGAAAGGTTTTTGTTTTTGTCTTTCAGGAGAATCAAGGCGAAGGAATCTGAAGAACATTGGATAAATGAGACATTTGAAGAAAAATGACAAATCATGTAGAAGAAATATCCTAAGAAAAAGAGTAAATTGGCTTATTGGTATATCATCTATAAAATTTCATAAGTCTTCCTAAATGTGTTTCTGCTCTTCTCTAAAGACATTTAACACAAATGGTCTTCTTGAAGTCCCAGTTCAATTTAAAATTAAAGATGGCTTTGGAGTTGGAGAATGGCTCTCTCCTTCTTTAAACACAAGCATGTTGTTAAAAGGAAAATGCAAAATCTCTGTATCATGCCAGATGAAAGAGCCGTCTTCTTGTAGATGTAACCAACCGTCTTATTAAATAAGAAGCAGAACCAATATAAAAGAGAAAGCCAAGAGGTCAGAGCTCAGAGCTAAAACCTTACTCTTCCTCCTGAGGTGGTCCTACATCTCCAAAAGAGACATACTTTCTGTGTGTTTGTCTTTATATAGTCTTTCTGTTCTGCCTTCTCATTGGTTGTAAACCCAAATACGTGACTGCCTCATCACTGCCTATAAGTACAGCCCTCTAGGTCTTAAAGGCATGTGTCTCCAATGCTGGCTGTATCCCTGAACACACAGAGACTTACCTAGCTCTATCTACCAAACAAGTGCTGGGATTATAAGCGTACACCACCACCACCCTGCTTTCCTATGGCTTGCTAATAGCTCTGAACCCCCCCCCCCGCACAACTTTATTAATTAACATACAATTAAAATAACATTTCAGTACAAATAAAATACCACCATATTTTCTGATATGGGATAGAAGAAAACGAAAAAATTAAAGGACTATTCTTTTGCTACTAATCTCAATTCTTTTTTGTTTGTTTTGTTTTATTTTTCAAGACAGGGTTTCTCTGTGTAGCTTTGCACCTTTCCTGGAACTCACTCTGTAGCCCAGGCTCGCCTCGAACTCACAAAGATCTACCTGCCACTGCCTCCCGAGTGCTGGGATTAAAGGCATGCACCACCACTACCCAGCTTAATCTCAATTCTTTGGTTCTATTTTGATTCTTTAAACTTTTCTTAATGTACGAATTGTATATCAAAATTTATAAGATTAATATACATATTTTAAACTTTTGTTATGATATTAATGTTTATATAGAGTACTAACTAATTTCTGTAGGGAATCATGACCAGGCTTAATGTTTAATCTGAAGTCTCCAGAAAGATAATGGGGCCCCACAACAACGATTCCATGTGGACAAAATAATACCACTAAGCTGACAAACATGACTCACAGATCAGCTTTGGACTATAAGCTGCTCAGAACAATTCTGAGATGGCTAGGTAAAATAATCCAGTTTCACAGATTACTTGAAGAAGGACTTGAGGTAAGCCTGAACTTTGACATTATGCAGAAACTGGATAACAAATGATATTTCTACCTTTCCTAGAACTTGACAATTAACCCAAAAGTTTTCTTTTCAGAATCCCATTAAGATGCCTTCACCCACAAACAGCAGGAAGGGTAAGGGGAGGGAGTGCGGGAGGGGGGAAACAAGGGAATCTGTGGCTGATATGTAGAACTGAATTGTATTGTAAAATAAAATTTTTTTAAAAAGGTGAAACAGTTATTCTTGAAAGAGTAACAAGGATAACAGAGTTTAACCTCTCAATGGTAGACTGGCATTTAATAAAAGAGATGAAGCCACCCACAAACCGAAGAGAATAGACAGCTGAATTCCAAAAACACCAAAAATTTCCCAAATTTAAAATCCTGAATCATGATAGGACATTGGTGGAATTCAAGTTTATCTTGTACATGGACGACTCCCACTGAATGTGAGGTTGAGCTATAGGCCTTGTGTACACCCTACTTCACAAATGGGTCTGTCAGATACTCTAAGCCTATAGGCTGAAGATGATGCCCCAACATTTTGGAGAAACCTCAGGTGACTGTCCAGGCAGATGGCTGTTTCTGTCAACTCACATTCTTTTGGAAGCTTCTTGTTTGTACTTCTTGTTTTACAAGGTAATACAATTTCCTTCTTGTGTCTCTAAGGGAGTTGAAGATTAGATAGTTATAGTTATAGTTAGTTGAAGATTGGATAGTTATAGTTTTCCTTGTTAAGAATTCCAGAAAAGCTCACTAAAGAGATGTAAAATGTTTAAATTTGAAAGACATAAGATAGTTTTATTTGGTAATAAAAGTTATGATAGAAAGTGAATTAGGAGTTCCAGCGGAGAGCGTGGCGAGCTAGGGAGTGCGGCCTTCTTCCTCCGCCCCCACCCCTCCCGCGGCCTCCTGCCAGTGCCAGGTGAGCCCAGGGGGCCTTCTTCCTCGCCCCCACCCCTCCCGCCCTGGACTCGGAAACAGCCACAGTCTGGTCTCAGTCCCGCGAACCCCAGGAACCTGAGCCCTGACAGCAGCCCCCCCTCCCCCGCCCGACCGCGACCCTGCAGCTGCCCTTTCCCCCAAGACGACGAAGCGCCTCGATGGCGGCGACCTCTGCGCATGGCCTCCTCGACTCCACCGGGCCCCTGCTCTCCAGGATCGGGCCATATAGAAGCCCTAACCAGACCTTGGAGGACTTCTCCAGCCGCCGGCGGGCGTGGCAAGGTGGAAAGAATGGCGGCCCCCCGAAGGCCAAGCTCTGCAGCCTGAGGCGGCGGATCTGTGCAGGAACACTGGGCCATCGCTGGGAGGAGACCGCCCGGTTGACCAGCCCCCCCAGACCTGGATGCACAGAGGCCTGGACGGCCCTGGAGGAAGGTGAGCTGAGCCCCCGCATAGCGGCCGGAGGAGAAGCCGGGACGTGACATCGCATGCGGCGAAGATTTACCCGCCGCCATAGAAGGCCTTGTACATAATATGAAAAAGCTGCTCTCAACCTTATCCCCCGCCCTTTTAGAGAGACCTTTGGCTAAATTGGGACATCTAGCTGTAGAGATTGCCGACGCAGGGTAAAGTAGAGGTAGGAAATCGGAAATCAGATGTGTACCCAGCCATCTTGGAAAACATCGTAGACGTGTCTTCTAGAAGTGACTTTGAAATGGAATTGTTTAGGCCACCTCTAGAAAGACCCAGGAGCAACACTTGTTTGTTCAGTAGTTAGAGGACCCAGCCGGAGGAAGAAGAGGTCCAGAGCCAGATTGGTCGTGTGAAGACGACGTCTTTTTTTGATGTTCTAACTATTGTATTGTGTATGCATTGTATTCATTCCCCACCCCCACCCCCGTGTGTGTGTGTGTGTGTGTGTGTGTGTGTGTGTGTGTGTGTGTGTTTGACAATGCCAAGTATTTTTTGGAAATATCTTTCTAGATGCTCTAAAGTGCCTGACATATTTTATAAGTAGCGAAACAACACATTATGTAAATACGTTCTTGTTAGGATTCATTTGAAATATTCTTTGGGGAGGAATAGCCGCACCCCTCCTGAGTTGACCACATTGTGTTTGGGCCCTGGTTCCCCGAAGAAGGGCATGCAGAGCTCAAGTCATTGTGCTCCATGGGTGGAAAAGAAACCACTGTCTCATTGTGTTTGGCTTTGCTGTGTACATAGTACATGTAAAGGACATAGGAGTCCTAACTTACACCATCTAGTCACTCTAGATGGTAAAGAGGTTGCCAGTGTATGACAAAGTAGAGGTAGTAGAACAATACATTTTGTACTTTTTGTGTTAAATTTTTTTCTTTTTGTGTTAAAAATTTTTATTACTCTTGTTACGTGTGTGCCGTTTACTGGACTGCTGTGTACATAGTGGACAACAGTCCTTACTTGAAACATCTGGTCTATCTAGATGTTTAGAAGTGCCCAACGTATGTTAAATGTAGAGGTAGTAAAATAATCACTTTGTAAATATCTTTTTGCTAAAATTCATGAACCGCTGCCTTTTGGGAGTAGAATTTGAACCCTTCTGTGAGCAGTACTGTCTGTCCTTGCTCAGTGGTTTGGAGGAAGTACTGGGAGGCAGCATAGTCATGTGCTAGTGTGTTTATATGGGACTTTTCAGATGCCATTTCTGTAAATTTGGATTTTGTTTTGCTAGGTATATACTGTAAATAATGGATGAATCTGTCTGAAATCTTCAGCTTCTAGTCTCTAGATGTTAGAGAGGTTGCCAGTCTATGACAAAGTAAAATTAACACATTGTGTACCCTGCTAAAATTTATAAGAAAGATTGTTCTGTAAATGATCTGGGGATATGAATTTGTTCAGCTATTTCTAAGCATTACATATGCCTGTATTTGTCTACTGGTTTGAAGGCAGAGAGGAGGAAGAGAGTGGGTCAAAGCCCAGACAGTTGTTTAGAAGATACCTCAGATAATAACCATTGCCTTGCACACAGTTGTTTACCAGTGCAGTGTGAATAGCAGACATTATTATTATTATTGAAATCCCTAGTCTTTCTACATATTTTAAAAGTACTTGACACATTTAAAAGTAGAAGTAGTAGAATACTATTTTGTGTAAATAGTTTTTGAAAAACTGGAGATACTATGCTTAGAATAGTTAACCCACCTCTGAGAACAGTGCGCCTGCTGCACTTGTTCAGTGGATTGAGGAGGTGGGAGGGATGAAACTGCAAAAAGATTCCCTTAGCATGCTAGATAGACACCTTTAGCTTACCCGGCACCCCGTGTGGTAGATTCACTTCATTTAATGTTGCTGTTCTGTATATAGTGTACAGACTGGACAAAGGAGTCCTCATTTTATGATCTCTAGTTTCTAGGTGTTGAAGAGGTTGCCAAGGTATGACAAATGTAGAGTTAGTGAACTAACACATCCTGTATACTCTGTTAAAGTTCACAGCGAGGTTGTCTTCTGAAGAGAGTTGTGAAAGTATCCAAGTGACAGGTGCCTGTGTCATGTGATAAGGGGAGAGGCTGGAGAAAAAGGACAGAGACCAGAATGCTCTCAGCAGAAGACACTTTGAGATCTAACCATTGTTACATGTATGTGGTTTCCACACTACTGTGTATATAGGGGACACATTTATGTCCTCATCTGAAACATCTAGTCCTTCTAGGTGTTTAGAAGTGCACAAAGTATGTTAAAGGTAGATATAGTAAATAATACATGTTGTAAATTCTTGTTTAAACTCGTGGTGAAATGCTGTCTTTGGAAAATGGAATGATAAAACCAGTTCTGAGTAACACAGACTTGTGCTGGTTTGGGAGGGAGGAAGAAAGAAAGCGTATGAAGGGCCTAATTCTAATGTAAGTTTTGGTAATGCAAGATTAGCCATTGTCCTTTTTATGTGTGTCTTATTTTGTGATATATCATGTATACAGAAGATAGACAAGTCCAAATATGCAGTGCCTAGTCTTCCTATATGGTAAAGAGGCTGCCAGTGTGTGACAAAGTAGAGTTAGTGAAAAGACATGGTTTAAAGTTGTGTTAAAATTCGTAGGAAAAAACCCACTTAGGAAGTGAAATCATTAATATCCCCACAAAAACATGACAGTTACATAAACCTGACCCCTGGGTTAAGAGAGATGGGGGAGGTTCTAGACGGGGACGTTGCTATTTAAGTATGTTAGGTTTGTGCAGCTTCTTTACTGCACTGCATTGTGCATATGCTGGGGAAACTGAATGTTATTGAGAACATCTAGTCTGTAGACTTTTAAGTGCATAATAGACTTGCACACCTTTAATCCTAGGCTGAGGCAGGTAGACCTTGTGAGTTCCAGGCCACCAGGGCTACACAGACTTTGCATCAAAATAGTAAGAAAATGTGCATAATGGACTGGTAGGGTGGCTCAGCAGGTAAAGGCGCTTGCCACCCAGCTGGCGGACCTGCCTTTGATCTCCAGGATCCACCTGATAAAAGGAGAAAACTGATTTACAAATTGTCTTTTAGCCTCCATACAAGCAGTGGCATGCATGTGCCCACATGCATATGCTATTCATAAATGTAAAAAATGCACAACATGGTAAAAACAGGGTTACCAACACCTTTGAAGGATTGTTATTTCATAGGAATGGTTCCCTGGGGGGGATGGGGTTGTTAACCTTGGTCTTTGAGCAGATGCTGCCACCAGGTGTGGAGGTACATAGGGAGAGAATAGTGCAGAGTAAGGTGCTGTGCCTGTTGGCTGGTTCCCGGGTGTCTAGTCATTGTTCCGGTGTGCATTTCAGTTAATGTTGCCAAGTATTAGGGTAAGTCCCAGTGCCCAGAGGATGTTAGAAGTAGCAAGATAGTCACTATAAGTGTCCTGCTCATCTTTTGGAAGGGCTGTCTCTGGGGGGTGACCTTTGTACTGCTCTCACCAGAATCATCCCGACCTGGAGTTGTGCAGAGAAGAGGACGGATGAGGGAAGAGCTCTTTGCTAGGACCATCACATACAGAAAACCGTTGCAGCTGTACCCAGGGATCCATATGTGTGCATTTCTGGGAAGAGACTTGTGTTTCTTGTGCACAAAGTTCATTCCACAACATCTGAAATTCATAAATGTCCTAAAGGAGAGCGTATGGTTAAAGGGATGGCTTGACAGATTGACAGAAAAGGTTCCTCTTGAGCATAGAACTGTTAAACCATGTCTGGACAGTGTGAGTTAATTCTTGTTGCTAGGCTGACTGGAGGGGCAGAGGGAGGCTCACAGGGCGAGATCTGCAGCGCTGTGCTGTGCTGAGACTGACATCCTGAGAAGCCCAGCCGTAGGAACATCTTCAGCTACTCCATAGGAATACGTTTATTGAGCAGGAACACGACTTCTTCCTCATGTTTTAGTATATAGATCTGATGATAAACTTAGGAATGCTGTACTTCATGTGGTCTGTGGCTTTGTTTTCTTGTAAGCTGAGCATTGAGGAATGCAGAATTTTAATTGTAACTTCGACAGTACTTCTATCTAGAGGCCTGCTGCCATTTTTGTCTTCTATGAAATTTTTGTTGCCAAGGAAGACAGGATTACAGTTTTGTCTGACAGATTGAAATAGCGTGGTGTATTCTTGGTTATCAAAATACTCCTGTAGCGTGGGGTTTTTAGTTGGTGAATATTCGCAATGTGGGGGAAAGCATGGTACATACTGTATAATCTCAGTTCCCTAAATGTATGTACACTCGCAGTGTCTAGAAGGACACGTCAAGCTGAGCTGCTTGTGACTGGGGGGCTGCTCTTGGCTTCTTGTGTTGTGTTTCCTGTAATGCACATACTACAAATAAATGCTTCTTTTAAAAGCTTAAAAAAAAAGTGAATTAGGTACATTTTGGACACACCAAAATAGGATAGATAATGGAATATCTTCTCTGAGTTTATCAAATGAAAATGGACTAGACATTGTTGATGTATTTATTACTTGTATATATTATATAAAGTTATTGTACTTATTGTATATAATTTTTCTCATATTAGTTGTAACTTTTTCATTTTTATTAGAAAAAAGGAGAAATGTGGTGATATTTTATTTGTGGTAAAATATGATATTTTATTTGTATGTTAATAAATAAAGTTTGCCTGGAGATCAGAGGTCATAGTCAGCCATAAACAGAAGTCAGGCAATAGTAGCACATGCCCTTAATCTGATCACATGGTAGGCAGAGTCTCTGTGTGTTCCAGGACACAGCCAAGTGTCGTGACACATGGCTTTAATCTCAGTTTCAAACATAGAGAACTGGAGGTGTATATAGACAGGCAGTGATAAGGAAGTCATGTGGCTGGACTTAGAGCCAATAGGAAGGCACAACAGGAAGGCAATAAAGGTGCAGGTTAGACAGGAAGAGGCTCTCTTCAGAAGCTATGGTGACATGGTGAGCTAAGGTTAGTTGGCTGCTATTGCTCTGATCTCCAAAGCTTGCAGCCCCGTATTTGGCTCTGTGTTTTCATTTAATAAGACTGTTTAGAAATTTGTCTACAAAGTCTGTCAAGCATAAACACGTCTGTTCAAAACTAGTACAGTGCATTGAATGTATGAAAATTCACAGTTCTCATTATGTTCCCGAGCAGAGTTGAAAGAGATATTATGTGTGTTTATAGGAAGCACAGTGCTTTTCCTCTCAGCAACCTCATTGTTCTGATTGCATTGCAGCTACAGAAAAGAGAAGAGTGCTTCTTTCTCAAAAACAAAGTGTGTTTCTTGTAAGGGAACTGGGCATTGAATTCCCTTTCATGAATGCAATTTAATCACATGTTGCTTCTATTCCTAGAAATGACATTTCTTCTCTAGAAAGCAAAAGCACTGTTGCAATCCCATTGATATACAAAGTAGAAATAAATGCTTCTGTTACCAGCAAGTACAGTCCCTTGGATGTAAGAGAAGTCACTTTTCTTATCAAGTTCCTGAATAGAGTTGAAAATGATATTGCCTGTAACTTAGGTAGCACAGTGCTTTTCTTCTGAGCAGGCACACTGTACTAGGTGTATTGCTAACACAGTAAAGAGAAGAGTACTTACTTCTAAAAATGAAAAGTTGTTTCTTGGAAAGGAACTCCGTGTTCAATTCCCTTTCATAAATACAGTTTAGCCACATGCTGCCCCTTGTCCTAGAAACAACAGTTCTTCTCTGATAAGCAGAATCATTGTTGCACTCCCATTAATAAACACAGTGGAAACACAACTCATGTCATTTCCCAGCAAGTACAGTGCACTTGATGTAAGAGAAGATACAGTTCTTGTCAAGTTCCTGAGCAGAGTTGAAAGAGATATTGCCTGTGTTTCTAGAAAGCACAGTGCTTTTCTTTTGAGCAAGCTCACTAATCTAGTAGCATTACTAATACAGTTGAGAGAAGAGTGCTTCTTTCTCAAAAACAAAGTGTGTTTCTTGAAAGGCACCTTAGCATTAAATTCTTTTTCATAAACACAGTTTACCATATGCTGCCTATTGTCCTACAAACAACAGTTCTTCTATGATAAGCCAAGTCACTGTTGTGCTATCATTCACACACAGTGGAAATACAACTCGCAACTGTTCCCCACATGCACAATGCCTTTAATGTAAGAGAAGTCACTGTTCTTATTAATTTCTTGGCAGATTGAAAGAGATATCACCTGTGTTTCTAGGAAGCACAGTGCTTTTCTTTTAAGAAAGCTCACTATTCTAACTGATTGCTGATACAGTAAAGAGAAGAGTGATTCTTTCTCAAATAGAGTGTGTGTTTCTTGTAAGGGAACTCGGTGTTTAATTCCCTTTCATAAAGGCAGTTTAACCACATGTTGCCTCTTTCCTTGAAACAACAGTTCTTCTCTGGTAAGTAAAGTCACTGTTGGTTTCCCAATGATATAAACAGTAAAAACACAATTTGTGTCTAATCTCAGAATGTACAGTGATTAGTATGTAACAGAAGACACTGTTCCTATCAACTTCCTGTGCAGCTTTGAAAAAGATAATGCCAGTGATTCTAGGGAGAACAGTGCTTTTCTTTTGAGCCAGCTTACTGTTCTAGTCACATTGTTGATGCAGTAAATAGAAGAGTGCATTTTTTTTCTGGAAAACAATGTGTTTCTTATGTGGAAATTGGTGTTGAATTCCCTTTCATAAACATAGTTTAACCACATATTGTGTCTTGTCCTAGAAACAATTCTTCTCTGGTAAGCAAAGTCACCATGTGCATCCATTAATATACACAGTGGAAATAGAACCCCTGCCTGTTCCCAGAAAGTATACTGCATTGAGTGTAAGAAGACTCACTCTTCTTATCAAGTTCCTGAGCATATTTGAAAGAGATATTGCCAGTTAGTTTTTCTAACTGGATTGCTGATACAGTAAAAAGAAGAGTAGTTCTTTCTCAAAAAACAAAGTGTGTTTCTTATAAGGGAACATGGTGTTGAATTCCCTTTCATAAAGTCAGTTTAACTACATGTTGCCTCTTCTCCATGAAACAACAGTTCTTCTCTAGTAGGCAAAGTCACTGTTAGGTTCCCAATCACATAAACAGTTGAAAAACAATTTGTTTCTGATTCCAGCATGTACAGTACTTTTGATGTAAGAGAAGCCACTGTACTATCAAGTTCCTGAGCAGAGTTGAAAGAGATATCACCTGTGTTTCTAGGAAGCACAGTGCTTTTCTACTGAGCAAGCTCACTGTAGTAGTCACTTTGCTGATACAGTAAAGAGGAGAGTGTTTCTTTCTTGAAAACAAAGTGTTTCTAGGAAGAAACTCGGTGTGAAATTCCTGCTCAAAAATGCAGTTTAACCACATGATGTCTCTTGTCCTAGAAACATCAGTTCTTCTCTAGTAAGCAAAGTCACTGTTGCACTCCCATTCATATGCACAATGGAAATAAAACACACATCTGTTTCCAGGAAGTGCTGTGCATTGGATGTAGGAGAATCCACTCTTTTTATGAAGTTCATTAGCAGAATTTACAGAGATATTACTTGTGTTTCTAGGAACCACAGTGCTTTTCTTCTGAGTAACCTCACTATTCTAACTCGGATTACTGATACAGTAAAGAGAAGAGTGCTTCTTTCTAAAAAACAAAGTGTGTTTCTTGTAAGGAAACTCAGAGTTGAATTCTCTTTCATAATCACAGTTTAACCCCATGTTGCCTCTTGTGCTGGAACAATCAATTCTTCTCTGGGAAGCAAAATCTCTGTTGCACTCCCAATCATATGTACTATGGAAATACAAATGCATCTGTTCAAAGCTGGTACAGTGCATCAGATGTAAGAAAAGTCACTCTTCCTATGATGTTCCTGAGCAGAGTTGAAAGAGATATCACCTGTGTTTTAGGAAGCACAGTGCTTTTCTTCTGAGAAAGCTCACTGTTCTACTTGCATTGCTGCTACAGTAAAGAGTAGAGTGCTTCTTTGTCAAACACAAAGTGTGTTTCTTATAAGTGAACTCCGTGTTGAATTCCCTTTCATTAACGTAGTTCAACCACATGGTGCCTCTTGTCATAGGAACAGTTCTTCTCTGGTAAGCAAAGTCACTGTTGCATTCCCATTGATATACAAAGTGGAAAAAACAAACACTTCTGTTCCCAGCAAGTACAGTCCCTTGGATGTAAGAGAAGCCATTCTTCTTATCAAGTTCCTGAGCAGAGTTGAAAAAAATATGGCCTGTATTTCTAGATAGCATAGTGTTTTCCTCTGAACAAGAACACTGTACTAGTTGCATTGCTGACACACTAAAGAGAAGAGTGCTTCTTTCTTGAAAACCAAGTATGTTTCTTGTAAAGAATTGCAGTGTTGAATTTTCTTTCTTAAACTCAGTTTAATTACATGTAGCCTCTTCTCCTAGGAACAACATTATTTCTCAGGAAAGCAAAGTCACTGTTGCACTCCCATTCACACACATAGTGGAAAATAACCCTCATCTGTTCCCAGCAAGTACAGTAAGTGAAGCCACTGTTCTTATCAATTTCCTGAGCATAGTTGAAAGTGATATCGTGTGTGTTTCAGGAAGCACAGTGCTTTTTATTCTGAGCAAGCTCGGTGTTCTAGTTGTATTGCTGCTACAGAAAAGAGTGCTTCTTTCTTGAAAACAAAGTGTGTTTCTAGTAAGGGAACTCAGTGTTGAATTCCTTTTCTTGAATGCAGTTTAACACATGTTGCCTCTTGTCCTAGAAACAACAGTTCTTCTCTGGGAAGCAAAGTCACTGTTGTGATCTCATTCATATACAATGTGGAAATATAAATGTGTCTGTTCCCTGCAAGTACAGTACTTTGGATGTCAGAAAATCCACTGCTCTTATCAAGTTTCTGAGCAGAGTTGATATCACCTGTGTTCCTAGGAAGCACATTGCTTTATCTCTGAGCAAGCTCACTGTTCTACTTGCATTGATGACACACTGAAGGGAAGAATGCTTCTTTCTGGAAAACAATGTGGGTTTCTTGTAAGGGATTTCAGTGTTGAATTCCCTTTCATAGATGCAGTTATACATATGTTGCCTCTTGTCCTAGAAACAATTTTCTTCTCTGGTTACTAAAGTCTCCTTCATGCTCGAATTCATATACCCAGTGGAAATACAACTTGTGTCTGTTCCCTATATGTACAGTGTGTTCAATGTAAGAGAAGCCACTCTTCTTTTCAAGTTCCTGAGCAGAGTTAAAAAAGATATTGCCTGTGTTTCTAGGAAGCATAGTGCCTTTCCTCCGAGTAAGCTCACTGTTCAAGTAGCATTGCTGATACAGTAAAAAGAAGAGTGCTTTTTCTTCTAAAACAAAGTGTGATTCTAGTAAGGGAACTCAGTCTTGAATTCCCACTCATAAACGGAGTTTAACCATATCCTGCCTTTTATCCTAGAATCAACATTTTTTTCTATAATAAGCAAAGTCATTGTTGAGCTTCCATTAATATACAAAGTAAAAAACAACCTGCATCTGTTCCCAACAAATACAATGCACTGGATGTAAAAGAAGCCACTTTTCTTTTCAGGTTCCTGAGCTGAGTTGTAAGAGATATCTTCTGTGTTTCTAGAAAGCACACTGCATTCCCTCTGACCAAGCTCAATGTTTTAGTGTCATTGCTGATACACTAAAGAGAAGACTGCTTCTTTCTTGAAAACATTCACATAACCAGTGGAAATACAACTTGTGTCTGTTCCAAGCAAGCGCAATGTGTTCAATTAAGAGAAAGCCACTCTTCTTATCAAGCTCCTAAGCAGAAGTAAAGGAGATATGGCCTGTGTTTCTAGGAAGCGCAATGATCTTCCTCTGAGTAAGCTTACTGTTCTAGTAGCATTGCTGATGCAGTCAAGAGAAGAGTGCTTATTTCTCAAAAACAAAGTGGTTTTCCTGTAAGGGAAATTGGTGTTATATTCCCCTTCATAATGCAGTTTATCCAAATGTTTCCTCTTAGAAACAACACTTCTCTGGTATGCAAAGTCACTGTTGCATTCCCATTAATATACACTGTGGAAATACAACTCTTGTCTGTTCCCAGAAAGTACAGTGACTTGGATGTAAGAGAATCCCCTGGTCTTATGAAGTTCATGAGCATAGTTGAAAGATATACCACTTGTGTTTCTAGGAAGCACATTGCTTTTCTTTTGAGCAAGATAACTATTATGCTTGCATTCTGATATAGTTCAGAGAAGATTGATTCTTTCTTGAAAACAAAGTATGTTTCATGTAAAGAAACTCAGTGTTGGATTCCTTTTCATAATGTAGTTTAACCAAATGTTTCCTCTTGTCCTAGAAACAGCATTTCTTCTACAGTAAGCAAAGTCACTGTTGCTCTCCCATACACATGCACAGTAGAAAATAACCAGGGTCTGTTCCCAGCAAGTACAGTTTCTTGCATGTAAGAGAAGCAACTGTTCTTATCTATTTCCTGAGCTGAGTTGGTATAGATATCTGTTGTTTCAAGGAAGCACAGTGTTTTTCTTCTGTGATTGCTTACTGTTTTAGTGGCACTGCTAATACAGTCAAGAGAATAGTGCTTCTTCATGAAACAAAGTGTATTTCTTTAAGGGAATTTGGTGTTGAACTCTCATTCATAAATGCAGTTTAATAACATGCTGCCTCTTGTCCTAGAAATAACACTTCTTCCATAGTACACAAAGCCACAATTGTACTTCCGTTCATATACACAGTGAAAGACAACCAGCATCTGTCCCCAATAAGTACAGTGAGTAGGATGTAAGTGAAGCCACCATTTTCATCAATTTCCTGAGCTGATGTAAGATATATCTCCTGTGTTTCTAGGAAGCACAGTGCTTTTCATCTGAGCAAGCTCACTGTTCTTTGTCACATTGTTGACACACTAAAGAGAAGAGTGTTTTTTGTCGAAAACAATGTGTGTTTCTTTAAGAGAACTCTGTTTATAATTCCCTTCCAAGAAGGCAGTTTAAGCACATGTTGCCTCTTGTCCTTGAAACAAGTCTTCTCTGGTAAGCAAAGACACTGTTCTGCTCCCATTCATATACACAGTGATAATACAACTTGCCCCTGTTCACAGCAAGCACAGTGTGTTGGTTATAAAAGAAGCCACTGTTTTTTAAAAATTATTTTTATTTTAATTATATATGAATATACTTAATTTAATTTTACATATCAGCCACAGATTCTCCTGTCCTCCCTCCTCCGACCCCCAAAACTTTTCCCCCAATACACCCCCCATTCCTACCTCCTCCAGGGCAAGGACTCCCCTACAAAGTCAGCAGAGCCTGGTAGACTCAGTTGAGGCACGTCCAGTCCCCTCCCTACACCAAGGTTGAGCAAAGTATCTCACCACAGGTACTTGGTCCCAAAAAGACAGGTCATGCACCAAGGACAGGTACTGGTTTCACTGCCTGGGGGCCTCCCGAACAGTTCATAGTAATCAACTGTCTCACTTATCCAGAGTGCCTGGTCCAGTTCCCGGGGGGCTCCTCAGCTATTGGTTTACAGTTCATGTGTTTCCACTAGTTTGGCTATTTGTCCCTGTGCTTTTTCCAATTATGGTCTCAATATCTCTTGCTCATATAAACCCTCCTCTCTCTCACTGATTGGACTCCTGGAATTCCACCTGGGGCTTGGCCGTGGATCTGTGCATCTGCTTCCATAAGGCACTGGATGAGAGTTCTATCATGACAGGGTGTTCGGCCACCTGATCACCAGGTAGGTTAGCTCAGGCAGACTCTCAATTTTTGCCAGTAGTCTATAGTGGAGGTATCTTTGTGGATTTCTGGGGACCTCTCTAGCATTCTGCTTCTTCCTATTCTCATGGGGTCTTCATTTATCATGGTATATCTTTTCTTGTTCTCCCACTCTGTTCCTGATCCAGCTGGGACCTCCCACTCCCCTAAGCTCTCTTTCCCCTGACCTTTGCCCTCCATTACGGCCTCTCATCCCCAGTTTGCTCATGTAGATCTCATCCATTTCTCTATCATTGGGCAATCTGTTTCTTTCTTAGGATCCTCTTTACTAGGTAGCCTCCCTGGAGTTGTGAGTTGCAGTCTGGTTATCCTTTGCTTTATATCTAGTATCTACTTATGAGTGAGTACATACCACCATGTTTGTCTTTCCTTTTCTTTTTCTTTCTTTTTTTTTTTTTTTTTTGGTTGTTCGAGACAGGGTTTCTCTGTGTAGCTTTGTGCCTTTCCTGGAACTCACTTGGCAGCACAGGCTGGCCTTGAACTCACAGAGATCTGCATGGCTCTGCCTCCCGAGTGCTGGGATTAAAGGCATGTGCCACCACCGACCAGCCCATGCTTGTTTTTCTTAGTCTGGGTTACCTCATTCAGGAGCCATTTGCCTGAATACCTCATGATGTCATTGTTTTTCTCTGCTGAGTAATACTCATTGTGTATATGTACCACATTTTATTTATCCATTCTTCAGTTGAAGGGCATCTAAGTTATTTCCAGGTTCTGGCTATTACAAATAATGCTGCTATGAACATAGCTGTAGCTAGAGTTTTCCTGCCTTGCCCACAGTCAGGACAAATCTTTGTCACCCGCCAGTCCCACAGCCACTCAGACCCAACCAAGTAAACACAGAGACTTATATTGCTTGCAAACTGTATGGCCGTGGCAGGCTTTTTGCTAACTGTTCTTATATCTTAAATTAACCCATTTCTACAAATCTATACCTTGCCACATGGCTCATGGCTTACCAGCATCTTTACATGCTGCTTGTCCTGGCAGTGGCTGCCAGTGACTCTGACTCAGCCTTCCAATTCCCACAATTCTTCTCTTCCTTGTCCTGCCTATATTTCCTCCTGCCTGACTACTGGCCAATCAGTGTTTTATTTATTAACCAATCAGAGAAACACATTTGCCATGCAGAACATCGCACAGCACTCCCCCCTTTTTTTCAAAAAGGAAGGTTTTAACCTTAACAAAGTAAAATTACATATAATTTGGGAATTTGGGCGTAGCTTCTCTTACTACTTCCTGCTGGAGGGGGCGCTATATCTTATGGGGACATGAAGAAAATTTGAGGATTATGGAATAGTCCATGAAGCTGTATTGTCTGAGCCAGTTTCCTTCAAACCTTTCAGGATGTTGGATCATCTGGGCCATGATGTCATCAGAGAACTTTCAGGGGGTCTTGGCTGGTCAAACCTGATGTATCTTAATCTGTAACAAATACATAGTCTCTGGCTTTCTGTGGGAACAAAAGCAGAGCCTCCTTTCCAAAGTAACACATCTTTACATCCAAATTTTGAAGTCAAGGTATCTTTAAAATATACATATTGGTTTAACTCAACATCTTTAATGATCAAATGCTTTTCTGCAGTTAAAAAATCCCAAAGACAACACAATCCAGATTCTCTGTGTAATATTCATCTTTATGTGGCTTATTTTTTATATTAATTTTATTGTCTCTTTAAAGACTTTATTTTTTAAAACTATGTTTTTGTTTATATAACTGTATATATCACCTTTTTTGTCTCTTTCAAGCCTATGTATATTTTACACACATTGTAAAGCATTTAAAGTCTTGTTCCATCTGAATCTGTCTTATTGTGAATCTATTGCTTTAAACTGCAGCATTAGTAAGACTGCATTGGTGCTATGGCTGAATGAACCTTGGCAAAGAGCATGCAGTAACTTTTTGGGAGAAATTAACAGCAAATATCCCAAAAGCAATAGAATTGATCTTATAAAGAGAGCTGATCGGATCTTGCCTCAAATTGTATGGGAAAATCCCATATCTGGAGTTCGTACATTTTATACAGATGCCAACAAAGAAGGAAAGGCAGGTTAAAAATCAGAAAATTTAAGTAAAGTGGTCCAAAGTCCTTATAATTCAGCTCAAAATCAGAATTGTATGCTATAATGTTGGTATTAATGGATTTTTCAAAACCTCTCAACATAGTAACTGACTCTCAGTATGCTGAAAGAAGGGTATTACATATTGAGACTGCAGAATTTATCCCTGATGCTTCAGAATTAAGTTCACTATTTATTCAATTACAAGATACAATCAGGAGAGGAAGTCATCCTTTATATATAACTCACATCCATTCCCATACTGGTCTGCCAGGCCTTCTAGCACAAGGCAATGATGAGATTGATAAATTGTTGATAGGAAATGTGCTGGAGGCCTCAGAATTTCATAAAAAACATCATGTCAAACAGTAAAGGTTTAAAAAAGATTTTTCCATAACCTGGCAACAAGCCAAAGAAATAGTAAAGAAATGTCCTACTTGTTCCTTCTATAATCAAATGCCATTACCAGCAGGATATAACCCAAAGGGTATTCAGGGGAATGAAATCTGGCAGATGGATGTGTTTCATTTTGCAGAATTTGGAAAATTGAAATATGTACACCATACCATTGATACTTATTCAGGATTTCAATGGGCAACTGCTTTCAGTTCTGAAAAAGCTGATTCTGTAATCACTCATTTGCTAGAAGTTATGGCCATCATGGGTATACCTGCACAAATCAAAACTGACAATACTCCAGCAAATGCCTCTGTTAAAATGAAACAGTTTTTTGCTTATTACAATATAAAGCATATTACAGGGATACCACATAATCCTACAGGTCAAGCAGTTATAGAAAGATCAAACAGAACTCTGAAGGATATGCTAAATAAACAGAAAGGGGTAACAGAAAACCCAAGAAATAGACTACATAATGCTCTATTAACTTTGAATTTTCTCAATGCCAATGAGAAAGGAACAACAGCTGCAGAGAGACATTGGATAATAGAAAAAACTACAAAATTAAATCAGCCTATATACTGTAAGGATGTGCTGGCCTCAGAATGGAAACCAGGATATGTGTTACATTGGGGACAAGGTTTTGCTTTTGTCTCTACAGAAGCTGTGGGTACCATCAAAATTGATAAAGGTTCGATTTGAAAACGAGAGACCTCTTAATTAGAGGAGGTGATAGTTCATCAACCAGCATGAACATCCAATTTAAACTAACTTATACCAGTAACACATGCCTTTTCATTTAATCAGATAATAACTTGCCAAAAAGGAACACCCCCAAAATTAGTCTTGGGGAAAGGTTTTTGTTTTTGTCTTTTAGGAGAATGAAGGTTAAGGAATCTGAAGAACACAGGACAAATGAGACAACTGAAGAAAAGGGACAAATCATTTATCCGAGGAAACAGAGTGAAATGGCATATGGGTATATCATCTAAATTTTTTATAAGTCTTCTTAAATGTTTGTTTCTGCTCTTCTCTAAAAAAAAAATTAACACTATTGGTCTTCTAATAGTCCCAGCTCAATTAAAATTTAAAGCTGACTTTGGAGTTGGAGAATGGCTCTCTCCTTCTTTAAACTCAAGCATGTTGTTAAAAGGAAAATGCAAATTCCCGGTATGATGCCAGAATAAAAGAGCCATCTTCTGCTAGGGAACAGGAGAAAAGCAAAATTAATTAAGGGACTATTCTATTACTAATCCCAACTCTTGATTCTATTCTGATTCTTTAAACTTTTCTTAAAGTATAAATTTTATATGAAAATTTATAAGATTAATATATATAGATGTAGATATATATACATTTTAAACTTTGTTAAGATATGAATGGTCATATAGAGTGCTAACTAGTTCTAGAAAAAGGCTTCAATTAGCAGCATATATATGTCTTTGTGTTCGAGTCTCTTATCAGTTTTCTGCAGGAAATCATGGCCAGGCCTAACATCTTGTATCCTGCTATGTTGCTGAAGGTGTTTATAAGCTTTATCAGTTCCTGGGTGGAATCTTTGGGGTCACTCAAGTATACTATAATGTCATCTGCAAATAGGAAAAGCTTGACTTCTTCCTTTCCAATTTGTATCCCCTAAATCTCCTTATGTTGTCTTATTGCTCTGGCTAGAACTTCAAGTACTATATTTAATAAGTATGGAGGGAGTGGACAGCCTTGTCTCGTTCCTGATTTTAGTGGAATTGCTTTGAGTTTCTCTCCATTTAATTTGATGCTGGCTGTTGGCTTGCTGTAAATTGCCTTTATTATGTTTAGGTATGTTCCCTGTATTCCTGATCGCTCCAAGATGTTTATCATGAAGGGGTGTTGGATTTTGTCAAATGCCTTTTCTGCATCTAGTGAGATGATCATGGTTTTTTTTTTTTTTTGGTTTTTTTTTTTTGGTTTTTTTTTTTTTTTTTTAGTTTGTTTATATGGTGTATTACATTGACAGACTTTTGTATGTTGAACCACTCTTGCATCCCTGGGATGAAGCCTACTTGATCATGGTGGATAATTGTTCTGATGTGTTCTTGGAGTCTGTTTGCCAGTGTTTTATTGAGTATTTTTGCATCAATGTTCATGAGGGAGATCGGTCTGTAGTTCTCTTTTTTGTTGTATCCTTGTTTGGTTTAGGAATCAGGGTAATTGTAGCCTCATAGAAGGAGTTTGGTAATGTTCCTTCTGTTTCTATTATGTGGATCAATTTAGAGAGTATTGGTCATAACTCTTCTTTGAGGATCTGGTAGAATTCTGAGCTGAAAACATCTGGTCCTGGGCTTTTTTTTTTTGGTTGGGAGAATTTTATTGACTGTTTCTATTTCCTTGGGGTTTATTGGACTATTTAAATAGATTATCTGGTCTTGATTTAACTTAGGTATGTGGTACCTATCCTGAAAATTATCCATTTCTTTTAGATTTTCCAGTTTTGTGGAGTAAAAGTTTTTTGAAGTATGACCTGATGGTTCTCTGGATTTCCTCAATGTCTGTTGTTATGTTCCCCTTTTCATTTCTGATTTTGTTGATTTGGATTCTCTCTCTGTGTCTTTTGGTTAGTTTGGATAAGGGCTTGTCTATCTTGTTGATTTTCTCAAAGAACCAACTCTTTGTTTCATTAATTTTTTGTATTATTCTCTTAGTTTCTATTTTACTAATTTCACCTCTCACTTTGATAATTTCCTGGCATCTATTCTTCCTGGGAGATTTTGCTTCTTCTTGTTCTAGAGCTTTCAGGTGTGCTGTTAAGTCACTAGTATGAGATTTCTCCAACTTCTTTATGTGGGTATTAAGTGCTATGAATTTCCCTCTTAGCACTGCTTTCATAGTGTCCCATAAGTTTGGGTATGTGGTGTCTTCATTTTCGTTGATCTCTAGGAAGTCTTTAATTTCTTTCTTTATTTCTTCCTTAACCCATTGGTGACTCAGTTGAGCATTATTCAGTTTCCATGAGATTGTAGATTTTCTGTAGTTTTTGTTGTTGTTGAAATCTAACTTTAAACCATGGGTGTCTGATAGAACACAGGAGGTAATTCCAATTGTTTTGTATCTGTTGAGATTTGCTTTGTGGCCAAGTATGTGGTTGATTTTAGAGAAAGTTCCATGGGGTGCTGAGAAGAAGGTATATTCTTTTTTGTTAGGATGGAATGTTCTGTAGATATTGATTAAGTTTATTTGAGACATAACATCAGTTAAGTCCTTTATTTTTCTGTTAAGTTTCGACTTGAGAGATCTGTCCAGTGGTGAAAGTGGGGTGTTGAGATCTCCCACTATTAATGTGTGGGGTTTTATATGTGGTTTAAGCTTTAGTAATGTTTCTTTTACATATGTGGGTGCCCTTGTGTTTGGGGCATAAATGTTCAGAATTGAAACTTCATCTTGGTGGATCTTTCCTGTGATGAGTATGTAATGCCCTTCTTGATCTCTTTTGATTGATTTTAGTTTGAAGTCTATTTTGTTGGATATCAGGATGGCTACACCCGCTTGTTTCTTAAGACCATTTGATTGGAAAGTCTTTTCCCAACCTTTTATTCTTAGGTAGTGTCTGTCTTTGAATTTGAGATGTGTTTCTTATATGAAGCAGAAAGATGGGTCCTGCTTTCGTATCCATTCTGTAATCCTATGTCTTTTTATAGGTGAATTAAGTCCATTGATATTAAGGGATATTAATGACCAGTGATTGTTCATTCCTCTTATTTTTGATGGTAGCATGTGTGTGCTTCTCTTCTTTGTGGTTTACTGCTGTGGCTTTATCTATTGGCTGTGTTTTCCAGTGTGTATCTGACTTCCTTCGGTTGGAATTTTCCTTCTAGTTCTTTCTGTAGGGCTGGGTTCATGGATAAGTATTGTTTAAATCTGGCTTTTTCTTGGAATGCCTTGTTCATTCTGTCTATGATGATTGAAAGTTTTGCTGGGTATATTAGTCTGGCCTGACATCCATGGTCTCTTAGTGTCTACATTACATATGTCCAGGTCCTTCTGGCTTTCAAAGTCTCCATTGAGAAATCGGGTGTTATTCTGATGGGTTTGCCTTTATAGGTCACTTGGCCTTTTTCCTTTGCTGCTGTTAATATTCTTTCTTTATTCTATAGGTTTAGTTGTTTAATTATTTTGTGGCAAGCAGACTTTTTTGGGGGGGTGTCTGGTCTGTTTGGTGTTCTATAGGCTTCTTGTATCTTCATAGGTATTTCCTTCTTTAAGTTGGGAAAGTTTTCTTCTACGATCTTGTTGAATATATTTTCTGTGCCTTTGAGTTGGTATTCTTCTTCTTCTTCTATCCCTATAATTCGTAGGTTTGGTCTTTTCATGGTGTTCCAAATTTCTTGGGCATTTTGGTTCATGACTTTGTTGGCTTTAGTGTTTTCTTTGACTGATGAAACTATTTCTTCTACTGTATCTTCAATGACAGAGATCCTCTCTTCCATCTCTTGCATTCTGTTGGTTATACTTGCTTCTGAAGTTCCCGATCTTTTACTCAGATTTTCTATTTCCAGCATTCCCTCTGTTTGTGTCTTCTTTATTTTTTCTATTTCCCTTTTCAGGTCTTGGACAGTTTCCTTTATTTATTTCATTGCTTTTTCATGATTTTCTTTCAGTACTTTATTGTTTTCTTCCAGGACTTTATTGTTTTCTTTCAGGACTTTGTTGTTTTCTTCTAGGACTTTATTGTTTTCTCCTAATTTGTTTGCTCTTTCCTCTAGTTGTTTACAGCATTCTTCCCATTTTTTTGTCTTTTCCTCTACACAAGCCTCTACCTTCTTCATGATGTTATTCATAAGGTGGTTTTCTTCTGCTTCTTCCAATTTTTGATATTCAGGTCTAGATGTTGGAGGCGGGCTAGGTTCTGGTGATGCTGTATTGCTCTTCATTTTGTTGTATGTACTTCTTCCTTGAGGTCTGCCCATCTCCTTGTGGTTGGTTCTTGGTCTTATCAGCTCACTTGGTTCAGACAGAGCTCACAGATTCAGGAAGTCTCTCTCTTGTCCAGATGGGAGCTCTCTTGTCCAAATGGGACCTCTGGGGCAGGATGGAAGCTCTTATCTGTCTTGGGCAGAATGAGAGCTTTTGTCCAGACAGGAAGTCTGGGGTAGGATGGGTGCTCTTGTCCAGAAGTGAAGTCCAGAGCAGGATGTGGGATCTTTTCCAGAAGGGAAGTCCAGATCAGGATGTGGGATCTTGTCCAGAAGGGAAGTCCAGGGCAGGATGGGAGCCCTCTCTGGTCCACTAGGGAAGTCCAGGGCAGGATGGGAGCTAGTGGCCAGTCTCTAAGTCCCAGGAAGTGGCTGGGGTCTCGGGAAGATGGGCGTGGGGACAGGGCGTGGAGATTGCAGGGGCTGCTGGGGGGCTTGAAGAAGGGAATCCTTCCCAGTAGAGCTAGAAGGGGACCTGCCCAGTGGCTAGAACCAGGGGCCAAGTTGGGCAGGTCTTTTCCGGAGTGGCTGGTGCCCAGGGATGGGGTCCGGGCTGGGCCTGGATACTCACCTCTGGTCCGAAGGGAAGTTGGGGGCAGGATGGGAGCTGGGGGGCAGTCTATAAGTCTCAGGAAGTGGGTGGGGTCTCAGGCAGATGGGAATGGGGGCAGGGCATGGAGATTGCAGGGCCTGCCAGGGGACTTAGAGAAGGGGATCCTTCCCATTGGGGCTAGAAGGGGACCTGCCCGGTGGCCAGAACCTGGGGCCAAGTTGGGCAGGTCTTCCCGGAGTGGCTGGTGCCCAGGGATAGGGTCCAGGTTGGGCCCGGATACTTACCTCTGGTCCAGAAGGGAAGTCGGGGGCAGGATGGGAGCTGGGGGCAGGTCTCTAAGTCTCAGGAAGTGGGTGGGGTCTTGGGCAGATGGGAGTGGGGGCAGGGCATGGAGATTGCAGGGCCTGCCGGGGGCTTGGAAAAGGGGATCCTTCCCGTTGGGGCTAGAAGGGGACCTGCCTGGTAGCCAGAACCTGGGGCCAAGTTGGGCAGGTCTTCCAGAGTGGCTGGTGCCCAGGCATCTAGGCCTAACATCAACTGAAGTCTCCAGGAAGAAGATGGGGCCCACAGCCGCTCAGACCCAACCAAGTAAACACAGAGACTTATATTGCTTACAAACTGTATGGCTGTGGCAGGCTTTTTGCTAACTGTTCTTATATCTTAAATTAACCCATTTCTACCAATCTATACCTTGCCACGTGGCTTGTGGCTTACCGGCATCTTTACATGCTGCTTGTCCTGGCAGTGGCTGGCAGTGATTCTGACTTAGCCTTCCACTTCCCACAATTCTTCTCTTCCTTGTCCTGCCTATACTTCCTCCTGCCTGACTACTGGCCAATCAGTGTTTTATTTACTAACCAATCAGAACAACACATTTGCCATACAGAACATCCCACAGCACATAGCTGAGAATATGTCCTTGTGGTATGATTGAGCATTCCTTGGGTATATGCCCAAGAGTGGTATAGCTGTGTCTTGAGGGAGTTGATTCCCAATTTTCTAAGAAAGCACCATATTGATTTCCAAAGTGGCTGTACAAGTTTCCATTCCCACTATTGGTGAAATTATTAAGGCCACTCCATGTAGTTAAAGGGGAGGTTTATTTAGTGGTGTAACTTTTAAGTGAAGGGGTAGGTAGGTTGCCAGATCTGTGAAAGGTGTGTCACAGTCTGGCGGTGTTCTCTGGAGAACTCTGATTGGTCTACCTCCAGCATCCAGGGTCCAGGAACCAAGAGAGCTGGTGCATTGAGATCACAGGTCTTCAGGATCCATTCTTGGCCCTGCCTTGTAGGCGTGACAGTTACCAAAGCATCAGTGGGGTTTGGAACTTCCAGATTAAGTTTGGTATGGCTACCCACTATATCCCACCAACTGTGGAGGAGTATTTGCCTTGCTCAACATCCTTTACAGCAAAAGCTGTCTTCAGTGTTTTTTATGTTAGCCATTCTGATGGGTTTAAGATGGTATCTCAGAGGCATTTTGATTTGCATTTCCCTGATGACTAAGGATGTTGAGAAATTCCTTAAATGTCTTTCAGCCATTTGAGCTTCTTCTGTTGAGAATTCTCTGTTTAGCTCTTTAGCCCATTTTTTAAATTGGACTATTGGGTATTTTGATGTTTAATATCTTGAGTTCTTTATATGTTCTTGATATCAGCCATCTGTCAGATGTGGGATTGGTGAAGATTTTTCCCATTCTGTATGCTGTCATTTTGTCTTGTTGACCATGTCCTTTGCCCTACAAAAGCTTCTCAGTTTCAAGAGGTCCCATTGATTGATTGTTTCTTTCAGTGTCTGTGCTACTGGTGTTATATTTAAGAGGTGATCTCCAGTGCCAATGCATTCAAGACTACTTCCTACTTTCTCTTCTATCAGGTTCAGAGTAACTGGATTTATGTTAGGTCTTTGATCCACTTGAACTTAAGTTTTGTGCATGGTGACAGATACGGATCTATTTGCAGTCTTCTACATGTTGACATCCAGTTATGCCAGCACCATTTGTTGAAGATGCTTTCTTTTTTACATTGTGTAGTTTTGGCTTCTTTGTCAAAAATCATATGTTCATATGTGTGCACATTAATGTCAGGGTCTTCAGTTCTTTTCCATTGGTCCACATGTCGGTTTTATGCCAGAACCAAGCTGTTTTTATTACTGTACCTCCAAAATAGAGCTTGAAGTCAGGGATTGTGATGCTTGCAGAGGTTGTTTTATTGTATAGGATTCTTTTGCCTATCCTGGGTTTTTTGTTTTTCCATATGAAGTTGAGCATTGTTCTTTCCAAGTCTGTGAAGAATTGTGTTTGGATTTTGAAGGGGATTGCATTGAATATGTAGATTGCTTTGGTAAGATTGCTATTTTTACTATGTTAATTCCTACCTATCCATGATCATGGGAGATCTTTCCATTTTTTGACATCTTCAATTTCTTTGTTCAGCGACTGAAGTTCTTGTCATATAGGTCCTTCGCTTGTTTATTTAGAGTTACTCCAAGGTATCTTATATCCTTTGTGGCTATTTGTAAAGGGTGATGTATCTCTGATTTCTTTCTCAGCCCATTTGTCATTTGTATATAGGAGGGATACTGATTTTTTTGAGTTAATCATGTATCCTGCTACATTGCTGAAGTTGTTTATAAGCTCTATGAACTGCTTGTTCGAATTTTTGGGGTCACTTATGTATACTATCATGTCATCTGCAAATAAGGAAAGCTTGACTTTTTCCTTTCCAATTTATATTCCTTTGATCTCCTTATATTGTTTTATTGCTCTGGCTATAACTTCAAGTACTATATTGAATACATATGGGGAGAGCAGACAGCCTTTTCTTGTTCCTGATTTTAGTAGAATCACTTTGAGTTTCTCTCCATTTAATTTGATGTTGGCACTTGGCTTACTGTAAATTGCCTTTATTATGTTTAGGTATGGTCTCTGCATTCCTTATCTCTCCAAGACCTTTATCATGAAGTGGTGTTGGATTTTGTCACAGGCCCTTTCAGCATCTAGTGAGATGAGCATGTGGTTTCTTTGAGTTTGTTTATATGGTGTATTACATTGACAGACTTTTGTATGTTGAACCACCCTTGCATCCCTGGGATGAAGCCTACTTAATCATGGTGGATAATTGTTTTGATGTGTTCTTAGAGTCTGTTTGCCAATATTTTATTGAGTATTTTGGCATCAATGTTCATGAGGGAAATTGGTTTGTAGTTCTCTTTCTTTTTTGCATCTTTGTTTGGTTTGGGAATTAGGGTAATTGTAGCATCATAAAATGAGTTTTGTAACGTTCCTTCTGTTTCTATTGTGTGGAACAATTTAGAGAGTATTGGTATCATCTCTTCTTTGAAGATCTGGTAGAATCTTTTTCTGTTTTTGTTTTTGTTGTTGTTTTTTTGTTTTGTTTCTTGTTTTGGTCGGGAGATTTTTAATGACTGTTTCTATCTCATTAGGGGTTATTGGGCTATTTAAATAGTTTATCTGGTCTTGATTTAACTTAGGTATGTGGTACCTATCCTGAAAATTATCCATTTCTTTTAGATTTTCCAGTTTTGTGGAGTAAAAGTTTTTGAAGTATGACCTGATGGTTCTCTGTATTTCTTCAGTGCTATTTGTTATGTCTCCTTTTTCATTTCTGATTTTGCTAATATGGATGCTCTCTTTCTGCCTTTTGTTTAGTTTGGATAAGGGCTTGTCTATCTTGTTGTTTTTTCTCAAAGAACCAACTCTTTGTTTCATTGATTTTTGTATTGTTTTCTTTGTTTCTATTTTATTGATTTCAGCTCTCAATTTATTTCCTGGCATCTATTCCTCCTGGGTGACTTGCTTCTTCTTGTTCTAAGGCTTTCAGATGTGCTATTAAGTCACTAGTGTGAGATTTCTTCAACTTCTTTATGTTGACATTTAGTGTGATGATTTTTGCTCTTAGCACTGCTTTCATAGCATCCCATACATTTGGGTATGTGGTATATTCATTTTAAATGATCTCTAGGAAGTCTTTAATTTCTTTCTTTACTTCTTCTTTAACCCACTGGTGATTCAGTTGAGCATTGTTAAGTTTCCATGAGATTGAAACTTCATCTTGGTGGATCTTTCCTGTGATGAGTATGTAATGCCCTTCTTGATCTCTTTTGATTGATTTTAGTTTGAAGTCTATTTTGCTGGATGTTAGGATGCTACATCAGGTTGCTTCTTAAGACCATTTGATTGGGAAAACTTTCCCCAGTCTTTTATTCTGAGGTAGTGTCTATCTTTGAGATTGAGGTGTGTTTCTTGTATGAAGCAGAAAGATTGATCCTGCTTTCGTATCCATTCTGTTAGCCTGTGTCATTTTATAGGTGAATTAAGTCCATTGATATTAAGGGATATTAATGACCAGTGATTGTTAGTTCCTTTTGGTGGTAGTGTGTGTGTACTTCTCTTCTTTGGGGTTTACTGCTCTGGGGTTATCTATTGCTTGTGTTTTTGTGGGTGTATCTGACTTCCTTAGGTTGGAATTTTCCTTCTAGTTCTTTCTGTACAGCTCGATTTGTGGATAGGTATTGTTTAAATCTGGTTTTGTCTTGGAATGTCTTGTTCAATCTGTCTATGGAGATTGAAAGTTTTGCTGGGTATATTACTCTAGGCTGGCATCCATGTTCCCTTAGTGTCTACATTATATCTGTCCAGGTCCTTCTGGCTTTTAAAGTCTATATTGAGAAATCAGGTGTTATTCTGATGGGTTTGCCTTTATAAGGCACTAGACCTTTTTCCTTTGCTGCTGTTAATATTCTTTCTTTATTCTGTAGGTTTAGTTGTTTAATTATTTTGTGGCAAGCAGACTTTTTTTTGGGGGGGGGGTCTGGTCTGTTTGGTGTTCTATAGGCTTCTTGTATCTTCATAGGTATTTCCTTCTTTAAGTTGGGAAAGTTTTCTTTTTTTTTTTTTTTTTTTTTTTTTTGGTTTTTCGAGACAGGGTTTCTCTGTGTAGCTTTGTGCCTTTCCTGGAACTCACTTGGTAGCCCAGGCTGGCCTCGAACTCACAAAGATCCGCCTGCCTCTGCCTCCCGAGTGCTGGGATTAAAGGCGTGCGCCACCACCGCCCGGCCGGGAAAGTTTTCTTCTGTGATCTTGTTGAATATATTTTCTGTGCCTTTGAGTTGGTATTCTTCTCCTTCCTCTATCCCTATTATTGTTAAGTTTGTTCCTTTCATGGTGTCCCAGATTTCTTGGACATTTTATGTTATGACTTTTTTGGCTTTAGTATTTTTGTTGACTGATGATTCCATGTCCTCTATTGTATCCTCTATACCAGAGATCCTCTCTTCGATATCTTGTATTCTGTTGGTCATGATTGCATCTGTGTTTCCTGTTTGTATATGCAGATATTCTATTTCCAGCATTCCCTCTGCATCTTTTTCATTGTTTCTATTTCCCTTTTCAGGGCTTGATCTGTTTCCCTCACCTGTTTCATTGCTTTTTCATGGTTTTCTTTAAGGGATTTATTGATTTCTTCCAATTTTTTATTCATCTTTTCCTCTATTTCTTTTAGATTTCTTCCATTTTTTGTTTGTCTTTTTCTCAATTTCTTTATTAATTTCTTCCACTTTTTTGCTTGTCTTTTCTTCAATTTCATTTTTTTTTCTTGAAAGGACTCTAGCATCTTCATGATGGTATTCTTAAGGTCACTTTCTTTGGCTTATTCTATCTTGTGATGTTCAGGTCTTGCTGTTGGAGGAGGGCTAGGTTCTGGTAATGCTGTGTTGTTCTTTGTGTTGTTGTATGTATTTCTGCCTCGATGTCTGCCCATCTCCTTGTCTAATAGGTATAAGAGGTGCCTGTGTCTGAATGAATTGCTGTTGGTCTACTCTGTGCTTGTTGTGTCTGTGTCTTTGGGGGCCCTTCTGGGTCTAATCTTAGCTCTTGGTCTAATTGGAGCAAGCAGATTCTGTGTCTCAGGGAGCTGCTCTTGGGTCAACCCAAGCTAGTTGATCTGTGACTCACAGATTCATTCTTGATTTTTTCAGGGCTCTTGGCCCAGTCAGAGCTGACAGGTACTGTGTTTCAGGAAGTCTCTCTTGGTCCAACAAGAGATGGCAGATTCTACTTCTCAGAAAGCCACTCTTGGTCTAATGAGGGTTGGCAGATTCCCTGTCTGCTGAGGTTACTCTTGGTCCAATGACAACTCTTTGTTCAATGAAAGCTCTCTCATGAGGCCTGATGAGAGCTGGGGGTTGTTTTTCAAGCCTCAGGAAGTAGCTGGGGTCTCGGGCAGATGGGTATGGAGGCAGGAAGTGTAGATTGTAGGGTCCACTGACAGGTATTGGTGAAGCGGAAGCCTTCCTGCAGGAGCCCTGCCTGCTGTCCAGCAAATGATGCCAAGTTGGGCAGGTGTTCCCTGGGAATGAGAAGCCACTATTCTTTTTAAGTTCCTGAGTATATTTGTTAGAGATATCATCTGTGTTTCTAGGAAACCCAGTGCTTTTCTTCTGATCAAGCTCACTGTCGTATTCCCATTGTGGATACAATAAAGAGAAAGAGTGCTTCTTACTCGAAAGCAAAATGTGTGTCTTCTAGGGAATGTGGTATGGAATTCCTCTTATAAATGCAGATTAACTACATATAGCCCCTTTCCTAGACACAACAGTACTTCTGTGGTCAGCAAAGTCATTGTTACACTCACATTCATATACACAGTGCATTTGTTCAGAGTGAAGACAGTGCATTGGATGTAAAAGAGGCCACTATTCTTATCATTTCCTGAGCAGTATTGAAAGAGATATCACCTGTGTTTCTAGGAAGCAAAGTGTTTTTGTTCTGAGCAAGGTCACTATTCTAGTAGCATTGGGAACACAGTCAAGAGAAGAGTGCTTCTTTCTTGAAAACAAAGTGTGTTTCTGGTAAGGGAACTGGGCATTGAAATCCCCTTAATAAATGCAGTAAAACCACGTGCTGCCTCTTGTCCTAGAAACAACAGTTCTACTCTGATAACCAATGTTACTGTTGCACTCTCATTCTCATACACAGTAGAAATAAAGCTTGAGTCTGATCCCAGCAAGGATAGTGCATTGGATGTAAGAGAAGACACTGTTTCTATCAGTTTCCTGAGCATTGTCTGTGTTTCAGGGAAACACAGTTCTTTTGTTCTGAGCAAACTCACTGATCCAGTTGTATTGAGAACACAGTAAAGGGAAGAGTGCTTCTTTCTTGAAACAAAGTGTGTTTCCTGTGAGGGAACTGGGCATTGAATTCCCTTTCAGAAACACAGTTTAATCACATGTTGCCCCTTGTCCTAGAATGAACTATTCTTCTCTGGTAAGCAACATCACTGCTGTCCTCACATTCATATACAAAGTGGAAATACAGCTTCCCTCTGTTCCCAGGAAGGACAGTGTCTTGGATGTAAGAGAAGCCATAATTCTTATCATTTCCTGTGCACAGATGATATAGACATCACCTGTGTTTCTAGGAGGCACAGTGCTTTTGTTGTGAGCAAGCTTACTGTTCTAGTGACAGTGGGAATACTTTTTATTGAAAACAAAGTGTGTTTCTTGTAAGAGAACTTGTCAATGAATTCCTTTTCATGAACACAATTTAACCACATGTTGCTTCTTGTCTTAGAACCAAAAGTTCTCCTCTGGCAAGCAAAGTCACTGATGGACCCCCATTCTTATACACAGGGAAAATACAACTTCCATCTGTTCCCAGCAAAGACAGCCCTTTAGATGATAAAGAAGCCATTTTTCTTTTCAGATTCCAGTACAGATTTGAAGGTGAATTCACATGTGTTTTAAGAAACCACAGTGCTTATATTATGAGCACACTCACTTTTCTAGTTGCTTTGGAAAGACAGTGAAGACAAGAGTGGTTATTTCTCAAAAACAAAGTGTGTTTCTTGTAAGGGAACGTGCATTGAATTCTCTTCAGAAATGCATTTTAATCACATGTTGCCTCTTCTCCTAGAAACAACAATACTTCTCGGTTATCAAAGTCACTGTTGTGTTCCCATTCATACACAGTGTGGAAATCCAACTCACGTCTGATCCACAAAAGGACAAGATGTTGGGAGTAAGAGAAGCCACTGTTCTTATCAGTTGCCTGAGCAGATTTTAAATAGATATCACCTGTGTTTCTAGAAAGCACAGTGCTTTTGTTTTGAGCAAAGTCACTGTTCTAGTCTCACTGGGAACACAGTAAGAGAAGAGTGCTTCTTTATTGAAACAAATTGTGTTTCTTGTAAGGTAACTGGGTGTTGAATTCCCCTTCATTACTGCAGTTTAACCACATGTTGCCTCTTTTCCATAATGAACTGTTTTTCTCTGGTCAGCAAAGTCACTGTTCCACTTCCATTCATATGCACAGTGGAAATACAACTCAAATCTGTTCCTAGCAAAGACAGAGAACCTTGTGTAAGAGAACCACAGTTCTTTTCAGTTTCCTGAGGAAAGTTGAAAGAGCTAATGCCTGTGTTTCTTGGAAGCACAGGTCTTTTGTTCTGAGCAAGGTCACTGTTCCAGTAGCAAACCAGGTGCATTTCTTGTAAGGGAACTTAGTGTTGAATTTCCATTCATAAACTCAGTGTAACCATAGGTTGCCTCTTTTCCTAGAATGAACAGCTCTTCTCTGGTAAGCATAGTCACTGCTGTGCTCCCATTCATATACACAGTGGAAATACAACTCGCTTCAGTTCCCAGCAAGGACAATGCATTGGATGCAAGGGAAACCACAGTTCTTAACAGTTTCCTCAGCAGTTTGAAAGAGATATGGCCTGTGTTTCAAGTAAGCACAGTGATTTTCTCCTGAGCATGCTCATTTCTCTAGTTGCATTAGGAACATAGTAAACAAAAGAGTGCTTCTTTCTCAAAAAGAAAAGTAAGTTTCTTGTAATGGAACTGGGCATTGAGTTCCCTTTAATAAATGCAGTTTAACCATACATTGCCTCTTGTCCTAGAATGAACAATTCTCCTCTGGTAAGCAAAATCACTCCTGTACTCCCATTCATATGTACAGTGGTAATACAATTCACATCTGTTTCCAGCAAGGACCTTGCACTGGATTTAAGAGAAACCATAGTTCTTATCAGTATCCTGAGCATAAATGAAAGAGATAACACCTGTGTTTCTAGGAAGCACAGTGCTTTTGTTATGACTAAGCTCACTGGTCCAGTCGCATTGGGAATACAATAAATAGAACAGTGCTTCTTTCTCAAAAAGAAAGTGTGTTTCTTGTAAGGGAACTGGACATTGAATTACCTATCAGAAATGAATTTAACCCCATGTTGCCTCTTGTGCTAGAACAAACAGTTCTTCTCTGGTAAGCAAAGTTCCTGTTGTGCTCCAATATTATACACAGTGGAAATACATCTTGCATCTGTTCCCAGCCTGGAAAGTGCATTGAATGCAGGAGAAACCACAGTACTTATTTCCTGAGCAGAGTTGAAACAAATACTGCCTGTGTTTCTAGGAAGCACAGTGCTTTTGTTCTAAGCAAGCTCACTCTTCCAGTCACATTGGGAATACAGTAAAGAGAAGAGTACTTCTTTGTTGAAGTAAAGTGTGTTACTTGTAAGGGAACTGGGTGTTGAATTCTCTTTCAGAAATGAAGTTTAACCACACTGTGGTGGTAATGTGTTTCCCAAAATATTGTGTACTCTAATAAACTTATCTGGGGTCAGAGAAGAGAACAGCCACTAGGCAGAAATAGAAGCCAGAAAATGGTGGCACTCACACCTTTAATCCTAGAATTCCAGAGGCAGAAATACATATGGATGTCTGTGAGTTCAAGGCCACACTGTAAACAGCCAGGCATAGTGTGACACATGCCTTTAATCCCAGGAAGTTATGGCAGAAAACAGAACAGTATATAAAGTGTGAGGAACAAGAACTAGGGTTGGTTAAGCTTTTAGGCTTTTGAGCAGCAGTTTACCTGAAATTCATTCTGGATGAGGACTCAGATATTTCCAGTCTGAGGAAAGAGGATCAGCTGAGGAATTTGCAAGGTGAGGTGGCTGTGGCTTGTTCTGCTTCTCTGATAATCCTGCATTGACACCAGTACCTGGCTCCACATTATTTTTATTAGTAAGACATTTTAAGATATGTACTACATCACATGTTGCCCCTTGTTCTAGAATGAGCTATTCTTCTTTGGTAAGAAAAGTCACTGTTGTACTCACATTCATATACACAGTAAAATACAACTCACAAATGTTCCCAGCAAGGACAGTGAGTTGGATGTAAGAGAAGCCACTGTTCTTATTAATTTAAAAAGCAGAGTTGTAAAAGGCTCCACCTGTGTTTCTAGGAAGAACTGTACTTTTCTTCAGAGCAATTTCATTTTTCTAGTCACAGTGGAAACACAGGGAGAAGAGTGCTTATTTCTCGAAAACAGAGTGTGTTTCTTATAAGGGAACCCTGTGTTGAATTTCATTTTATAAGCTGAGTTCAACCACATGCTGCCCCTTGCCCTATGAACAAGAGATCTTCTCTGGTAAGCAAAATCACTGTTGGGCTCCTATTGACATACACGGTGGAAATACCACTGGCATCTGTTCCCAGCAAGTACACAGCATTGGATGTAAGAGAAGCTACTCTTCTTATCAGTTTCTTAAGCAGAATTGAAAAAAATATCACTAGAGTCTCAGAAAAGCACAGTTCTTTAGTTCTGAGCAAGTTCCCCCTTCTGGATACATTGGAAACACAGTAAAGAGAAGAGTTCTTCTGTCTCAAACACAGAGGGTGTTTCTTGTAAGGGAATTCGGTGTTGAATTCCCCTTCCTAAAATGAGTTTAACCACATGCTGTCTCTTGTCCTATGAACAGCAGTTCTTTACTGGTAAGCAAATTCAATGTTGGGCTGCCATTAACATACACAGTGGAAATACCACTGGCATCTGTTCCCAGCAAGTACAGTGCATTGGATGTAAGAGAAGCTACAGTTCTTACCATTTTCCTAAGAAGAGTTGATAGAGATGTTGCCAGGGACCTGGAAATGCACAGTGCTTAAATTCTCAGCAAGCTCCACCTTCTAGCTGCTTTGTAAATACATTAAAGAGAAGAGTACTTCTTTCTTGAACACAGAGTGTGTTTCTCGTAATGCAACTCAGTGTTGAAGTCCCCTCCCAAACTTGAGTATGACTTCATGCTGTCTCTTGTCCTAGGAAGAGCAGTTCTTTTCTGATAAGCAAAACCACTGTTGGGCTACCATTGGCATACACAGTGGGAATGCCACTGGCATCTATTCCCAGAAAGTACAGTGCATTGGATGTAAAAGAAGTTACTGTTCTTTTCATTTTTCATAGCAGAGGTGGAAGATATATCATCAGCATCTCAGAAAAGCACAGTTCTTTTGTTCTGAGCAAGCTTGCCCTTCTGACTACATTAGAAACACAGTGAAGTGGAGAGTACTTCTTTCTCGAACATAGAGTGTGTTTCTCTTTAGCCAACTCAGTGTTGAATTCCCCTTCCTAAACTCAGTTTGACTACATGCTTTCTCTTGTCTTATGAACAGCAGTTATTTTCTGTAAAGCTAAGACACTGTTAGGCTTCCATTGACATACACAGTGGAAGTACCACTGGTGTCTGTTCCCAGCAAGCACAGTGCATTATATGTAATAGAAGCCACTGTTCTTATCAGTTTCCTGAGCAGAGTTGAAAGAGATATTGCCAAGGTCTCGGAAAAGCACAGTTCTTCAGTTCTGAGCAAGCTCCCCCTTCTGGCTGCATTGGAAACACACTAAAGAGAACAGTGCTTCTTTCTCGAACACAGAGTATGTTTCTCATAACGGAACTTGCTGTTGAATTCTGCTTTCTAAAATGAGTTTGACTACATGCTTTCTCTTATCCAATGAAGAGAAGGGGTGGCCACTGGAGCACTGGGACCTGCATCTCCCTGGATTCTGGCTTTCAGGAGGTTGGCTGGTGCTTGAGTCAGCTTTCCAGCTTTGGTTGCTGTCTCCATGCTCCTAAACTTGCTCTTCTCCCCCTTGAATTCAAACAAGGCACTGGGAATCTTTCAAATGCCTGCACATTGCTAATTGGCCATGAGGATTTAAAATGGAAGCCACCCAGCACTCTGCAACATGTGAGTGCTCTAATGGTGCAGCTCTTTTTAGAACCTGTATTTTGTGAGCAAGAAACTTGATGGGCAGGGACTTGAGGATTGAATGCATGTGGGATAGCCTAGGAAACCAAGAACTAATTGGATACCCAGAGATCCACAGCCTGACTGGATTTGGTCTTGCTTTCTGCCCATGTGGTTCACCTGTGCCCCATTGTCCTGTGAGTAACTAACAACTTCCTCTGGCTTTGCAGTGGCTTCTGGGGATTCCAACTCATAGCAGATGCCCTATCTGCTGAGCTGTCTCTCCAGCAACCCCACTCTTTAAATTTTTAATTAAATCATTCTTTAAAATTGTATTTCTATGCTGCCTAGATAGGCTTTGGACTTAGCAGTCCTGCTTCAGCCTCTCTATGCTGATATTACAGGAGTATGCCACCACTCTTGGCTTATTTAATCTTTTCATTAAAATGTGGTGTGTTTACAGAAAAATGGTCTGGTTATAATTGCACACGTTGAGTTTCCTCTAGCTGGATACATACTGTATAAAGAGTATCCAGACTGAAAAAGAAGGCACTACCAACATCCAGAAGTCCCCCATGACTGCTGTTGAGCCCTGGGAACCACCTCTAGAGATTTACTATTCTAGTCAGAGGACTGGACAGGTATTAGGTTTGGCTGCTGTGGTTTGTTAAAAGGTTGCAAAGCAAAAGCAACACAGAAAAAGGCAGTGTAGGGCAAGCTCCGAGAAAGGCAGGCCTATTAGATGAGTGCTCTGTAGATTTCACTTTAAAAATAATAGCTTAGCTTTCAGTCTTAAAGGGGGTTATATGCAAAAGACACAAAAGAATTTTTTTTTGCCATTAGTATTTTTATGCAACTTGACCAGAGAACTGTGCTCAGGAACTGGTGACAATATGTTATGGACTGAACTGTGTGTTTTCCCCTCACCCCAATTTCTAAGACTAGGTCAAGTCCATAGTGGTCTTTAACCTCAGTATAGATAGCCACCCTTAAGCTGAGTCTTCCTCTAGCTATTTGCAAAGTTCCCAAGGCAGAAGAAAAATTTGCTGCTCTGAGCATTTGAAAGAAGTATTTGGTTACAAGTGTTTCTCCTTTCACTGAATTATTCCAGGATTCATGTCTGGGTGGTGACATTATGTGCCTTAATCACTCATATTAAGTCCATCTACGGGGTGAAATTTAAGGATGAGAATGTCATCCTGAACGTTTAGGTCCTGATATTTTGTCCCTGGCAAATGATGAACCAAGACAAACAATTTCTAGTTTTCATCTGCACTGCAGAGACTCGGTGTTTTCATGGCAAACACATGGCCCTTGGGAATGCTAAAGAAGACATGAGCATTGTTGAAGTCATGAGCACCTTGAGTCCAAAAAGAGCAAGTTCATCAAGAAGCTCACCACTGCCAATTATGGGACAGCTGTGACAGTTCTGACTGACATACACCTTAAACACCAGACCCTTCCATCTGCAGCTCAGAGGGCACCCATCCAATTGTGGCACCCATCCTTCTGCTATTAATATTTTATAGTCCTTGAGTCCTGCTGCTCTTCTTTGGGTTTGTAATTCCCTCATTCCCATGAAGTTGAGCTGGATTGCATAGTTAAGATTATTATTATGAGTAGAAACTAAATAAGGGAAAGAAAGACACCATGTTATAATAAATCAATACCTTCTATACAAAGAGTTTTATTTTGCCAAGTAGAGGGGAGGCTGGGGAGGAACTGGTAGTTCAATCTTGGGGTAGCAAGCTGAAAAGCCAGACAAACACTAGAGCCGCTAATTTCCTTCCAATGCTCCTTTGATGCTAGCGCATCTGTATAGCGATTCCTAAATGCCTTCCTAAACATCTCCTGACAGCTTCCCTTGTAAACACATGCAACTCTTTCAGACCTTTGCTGCTGCTTTGAAAGTCTGTTAGTGCTGCTAGGCAAGGGAATCTTTGAATGTTACCTTCTTTATAGAGAAGCTAAGAGGCCTAACTTAACATTAGGGCAGCCATGACAGGCTACAAACTAACAATATTAGAATTAGGCCTCACCATTTCAATAACGAGGAAAAGCCATACACTGTACCCTTCAGGAGACCAATCAGAAGGTTATATAATTTGTATATAGATTGCCAATTTCCTTTCAGCCAGTACCAACCACTGTTTGACAAAACTTCTGTTACCTCACTCCTGCCCAATTAGGATTTCACCCCCCCCCATCTGAATCCAGAATTCCCCTAACCCCCATTCTTTATTCCTTAAAAACCCTGCCTCAACTAAGCTCGATGCTCTCCCTGATCCAACTGCTGTATGGGAATGGATGGAAAGCCCAAGCTGGCTCTTGCATTAAAGGTTCTTTGCTTTTGCATATGAACTCAGACTCCGGGTGGTCTCTGAGGGGCTCCTGACATGGCATAACAGGAAGTAGGTTGTGAAAGGAGAGCTTGGCATCTGTGTGTTCGTTTCTGAAATTATATCATGGATTAAATGTGGTGTGAAGAGATTGTGCTGGGAGTTAAGATCAAGGCTGTCTGTGATTTTTTTCTCATCTTAGCATCAGACTGCTGAGTTATACAGTGGGTGTGTTATTAGATCTGTTTATCATTGTACTGTGAATTGACTCAGGAGTCAGGAAGATAACCCCTAGCCTTAGCCTGTCATTACTAATTGAAACTGGTAACTAAAATCTTTAGGAACTCCCTTTTTTCTCATAGTTTCAAGAGACCATAAACTATATATTATCTGTCGTGTAAAGGATTAAGTGATCATAGTGAGGCAGACAGTGGAAGAATGTGATAAAGTGTGCCATGTAGGGGTTGTTCTCTCTCTCTCTCTCTCTCTCTCTCTCTCTCTCTCTCATACACACACACACACATCTAAAAAAGTGACTATGAGATGGGAGGAAGGGATCTAAAGGTAGGAGAGAGGCAAAGAGGATAATGGTATATATGAGATGAACACAGAAAATCAGTCTTTTTTGGGTGGATAGAGGGAAGGTCTATTTGATGGAGTGGGAAAGGTAGTGAGAACATAAATGAAAACATAACATATGAAAAATATCAGAGCAGCTCAGTTCTATGCTAAATATAAAAAAACCCACAAAACAAAAATAAAGCTGAGGTGTGCATGGAACAGCATAGCACCCAGGGTCAAACATCGTCAGCTCCTGGAGGCAGTTTTAGGTTAATGAAGGTCTAGATTGGGTTCACAGGTCAGTGGGAAGTTGTTGCCACCTTTCCAGCAGGGGCCCTATTCATCTACTCTTTTCTATACACAGAAACATTTTCCATGAATGCTCACGGAGATGGATGTGCAGAGGAGCCATGCCAAGAATCTGCTCAAGAAACACATTTTATGTGGAGGTGCACATGCACAGTGTCATTTACTCAGGAGGCCCAGGCAGGTGTAACACTTCAACTTGGGGCTTTAAGATCATCCTGGGCATCATAGTAAAGACCAGCCTCAAAACAAAACAAAACAAACAAACAAACAAACAAACAAAAAACCACGATAAACTTAGTGTTCATATAATTTTTTCTTCCTATTGCATGTTCCTTCCCTAGTCTAGGGATGCAGTTCAATTGGTCGATTGTTTACCTAGCATGCACATGGTCCTGGGCTCCATCCTCAGCACTCACACAAATAGGGCCTGTCTGTAATTGAAGGACATGGGAATCGAAGGCTGAAGGATCAGAAGTTCTAGGTCATCCTTGCTATACAGTAGTAAAAGTCCAGCCAGGAGTACACGAGACCCTGCCTCATTAAGACAAACACTGTACTGTCTCTCACACAGGTATCCTTGCTTTGAATATTTTCTTTTGTGTGTTTTGGAGTACATGTGGAATCCAGGTAATTAGAGACAGGCCATTGGGGATGGACTTATGAGGGCAGGTGAATTTAGTAAAATATAGGTTAAAAGGTCAAGGTAGAGAGGAGGGATGCTCAGAGTGGGAAGGTTCAAACACAGATGGGGAAGTGACACATTGGAAAAGACTTAACTAGAATGAAGGGCATATGAAAACCTATAAGAAAACCTACATCTTGCCGCCAAAGTAAAAAAATATAATCAGAAGGGATAGTAAACACGGGTTGCATGAAAGAATGGGGGAGAACACTCCAGGTTAAAGGCATAAGTGGGCCTGGCAGCAGACTGGTAGGGGAGAGTGGGATGGAGAGGGTAAACTGTATAAGCGTGAGTTAACAAAAACTAAAGATGTCAGAAGAAGCCTTTTGACAATCCAGTCTTTGTAAGCTAATTAAAAAATGAAACAAAGATAAAAGGATGTTGGTAAGGATACTGATCCCATGCCATTTACATGCCAGTGTAGTAAGAGGCTTAGCTGTGAATGAAGCAGACCCTGAAAGAGTCAGTGAGGAGGTTTTGTAATGCTGGTCCTTTAAAAGCTGGAGATCCAAAGATGAACAAAGTTACAATTATCAGGGCCCATAATGGAACTGAATGAATGAAATTGATTAATTGAATAAAGCATGCAAGCTGGGAGACACCATGAGTAGAAGAAAATGAGACTGAATGGGTTTTCCTGGTTGCTGGTCACTAGGGACACGCTGGGTGAATAATTACAGTGGAAGAAATGTCTATGTGTGACCTAGCTACAATTTAACAGCCAGGTGAATCATGTATTGGAACAAGTTACATATGCCAGAACAGCAGTAGTTACAGTTCCATGGGTCTGATGCCTCATACCTGTTTATCAGGGTTTGGGAGACTGAGGTAGGAGATTACAGGCAAGGATGATTAGAGGGTACCAAGTTTATGTGGGTGATGAGGACTGAACCCAGGGCCTCATGCATGCTACATTTCTAGTCCTTGGACGGAATATGAAATTTAGATAAAATCCTTTAAAATTTTAATATAGATTTTTGTGAAAATTTGAGGTCAGCATGGGCTACATGGTGAGACTGTGTCTAAAGAGTAATGGTTCAATGACATCATGGAAACAGGTCAGAAAAGGAGCAGAAAATATCCTTTGAATTCAGCCAAGGGTTTAGATACCAATTTTAGATGAAAGATTTGCTCATTACTTTGACATAGCTATTCTTACTTCTAACACTGTGCATAGCACAAGGAATTTCCTAAAGTACCTTATTTGATATTGTTCTTGTTTGGCAAAAGTGAATTTAACTTACATTTATATTTCAGTGGCAATAACAAGACCAATTTCAACATATTAATGTTACCCACTACATGCAGATTCTGGGAGGAAAGACAACAGAAAGAACTCACACTAACCGTAGTCTATGCTGGAATAAGGCAGTGGGTGAAGCTCAGGGCCACAGTACTTTGCTGGAATTCAAGAAGCAGTTCTCAACCTTTGGGCCTTGACCCCTTTATGAACCTCTAGTTCCAAAAATATTTACATTACAATTCAAAACAGTATCAAAATTACAGTTATGAAGTAGCAATGAAAATAATTTTATGGTCGGGGATCACAATATAAGGAACTCGGGGTGTTTAAGGAGGCACTGAAAATGCCTGATCTGGAAAGACATTGAATGACAGAGAGGATAACACATGCGTCCAGGGGACAAATGTAAATCACGTGCGGACAGTAACTGGGAAAGAGCATCATAGATTTGATCGTGAAGTTCAACTTAATTGACTTAAAAATGTTACATCATCTCTATAAAAAAAATGTGATATCCTCTGTTAAGGGGACATGTTTAACCAGCCACGGTGAATCATGTCTAGAATTCCAGTCCCCAAGAGGTTAAGTCAGGAGGATTGCCTCGAGTATTGAGGCCATGCCCCATCTGAGGGCACACCACGGAGGTCTCCTGTGGTTGGTGCTTTCCCATTTATGAGCTCCATAGAGCTGAGAGAGGGGGGACGCTACGGTAGCGCTGCCTCCACTCTTGCTAGTATTTAGTGCTTTCGAAGTGGGGCTGGAAGCCTGTGCCTCTGAGAGAAGGCTCGAAGGTACGTCCCCTTACACTGCCCTTTGCTGGAAGACACCGGACCAAGTGCAAGCTTAGTACTCACCGGGCATGCTGCCTGCACAAATACCCTCCAATTGCAATGATACACGATACACGGTCCTCTCTGCCTCCTAGGCCATGAGAAACTTGCAGAAAGCTGGTGGGCTCCTCGGAGTGGGGCGTGGGGTAAGTTGTGGGTGCAGCAGGGCAGAATTTAGGGGCACCCCCGAGGGCTGGTCAAGGCTAAAGCCTGACCCGTCAGGCATCCAAGCCAGAGAACGGGGGTCCTTAGAGCAACTCCCTGAATCCCTCCCAGACTGGAGGCCCGGACTCTCTCTCAGGTCCTCTGTGCATGCTCCTGAGATGAGGTCCCAATTTTCTACAGTATAGCACTGATGCTATTCATCCTTGCTAGGGAGCTTGGGAAGTATTTAAGCATTGATCTTTTCTTCTCAGAATTTGGGATTCCTTTTCTAAAGGAGTTTTGCATCACTGATAAGGGAAGAGTTGGAGACTTAGGAAATAATTGATTGAGAGTAATGTCTGGAAATTGATAAAAGTCTATACCTGGGTGGGCTGATGCTAATGGCCCCCACATGTACTCAGTGAGGGTCAAGATACCAGGTGTCGTGAAGCATGCCTGTCAGCAGCACAGGATTCAAGAGGTGGAGGTGAGAGGGTCCAGAGTTCAAGGACAGCCTGAGTTGAGTTACTTGGTGGCCAGTTGAAAGGGTTCCTGAACTAGAGAGGTTCTCTGCAACTGATTTCTTCTCTTTCCTGGGAACAAAGGGCTCTTGGAACATGATGGTGTTTGGACGAGCCTTGAGGCAAGCGGCTTCCTTCTGCTTCTTCCCTTCTTCCTCTAGCTGTTGCTTCCACATCTCAGCCTTATAGGCACCTCTCTTGTCTGTCTCCAGGGAGAAAGGCTCAGCTTGAGTCACATTCTTTACCTTTTTCTCTGATAAGTTAATGGTGTCAAAATGGGGCACAAGAAGGGCCTTAAACTTGGGCACCTCCTCTTTATGCATTTCTTTTATTTTTTTCTCCTCCTGTGACTGGCCCTCTTTTTCCTGGGTATCAAAGGAGAAAGGGCACACCTCCATGTTTCTTGCCTCTGGGAGGTGGGGCTTATAAGGCACCCCATAATATGGCACAGGTTGAGCTCTTTTCTATTCTATACCTCTAAGTGGATCTTTTAACCATGTGTGATTTTTCTATTGCTATATTTTGTTCTTTTATAAAGTATTTGTAAACAAGTTTCATCATACAATAAATACTAGAAAGACTCCTTGTATTAATGTTACCATCTTCCTCAGAAATGTAGTTAAGTATAAGAAACTGCTAAAATTCCAGTGAGAGATGGTTTTCTAAAATTGCTAATATTTTATATTTAATATTTTATTTATTTACTCATTTATTTTTGAGTCGTGGTTTTATTATGTAGTCCTGGCTGGCCAGGAAAATGTTATATAAAATTCAAACTCTGGCTTGGGCTGATATGTCAGATTGCCTTTTAAATCCACCTATGTGAAAATTCGATTCAGTATACATGTCAACAGTGCCCATGCCTCTGCTCTCTGCTCTTAGAATTGGTTCCTGTTGATGGAGTGCTGAGGAGGAGTTGGTATTTAAGGAAAGCAATCAACAAATGACTGGACAGTTGTTAAATTAAAATTTTTATAAAAAATTTTATATTTTGGTAAATGAAATCCATCCAGGGTTGGAGGTACATGCGTTTACTTTAATCCCAGCCCTCAGGGGACAGAGACAGGAGGATCTCTAAGTTTGAGTCCACTGTGTTTTATTTTTTATTTTAAAAAATTTTTATTTATTTATTTATTTTTAATTTTATTTTATTTTACAATACTATTCAGTTCTACATAACAGCCAAAGATTCCCTTGTTCTCTCCGTTCCTGCTCCCCCCCTTCCCCCAGCGCACCCCCCATTCCTACCTCCTCCAGATCAAGGTCTCCCCTGAGGACTGAGATCGACCTGATAGACTCAGTCCAGGCAGGTCCAGTCCCCTCCTCCCAGATTGAGCCAAGCGTCCCTGCATAAGGCCCAGGTTTCAAACAGCTAACTCATGCAAGGAGCACAGGTACCACTGCCTAGATGCCTCCCAAACAGATCAAGCCAAACGACTGTCTCACCTATTCAGAGGGCCTGATCCATTTGGGGGCCCCTCAGTCTTTGGTTCACAGTTCATGTGTTTCCATTCATTTGGCTATTTGTCCCTGTGCTTTATCCAACCTTGGTCTCAACAATTCTCGCTCATATAAACCCTCCTCTTACTCACTAATTAGACTCCCGGAGCTCCACCCGGGGCCTAGCTGTGGATGTCTGCATCCAGATTCCTCAGTCCTTGGATGGGGTTTCTGGCACAACTATTAGGGTGTTTGGCCATCCCATCACCAGAGTAGGTCAGTCTGGACTGTCTCTCTACCATTGCCAGCAGTCTTTTGTGGGGGTATCTTTGTGGATTTCTGTGGGCCTCTTTAGCACTTTGTTTCTTCCTTTTCTCATGTGGTCTTCATTTACCATGGTCTCCCATTCCTTGTTCTCCCTCTCTGTTCTTGATCCAGCTGGGATCTCCCACTCTCTTTCCCTCGACCCTCGCCCTTCATTGATCCCACTCATATCCAAGCAGTTCATGCAGATCTCTTCCATTTCTCCATCATTGGGTGATCTCTGTGTCTTTCTTTGGGTTCTGTTTTCCAGGTAGACTCACTGGTGATGTGAGTAGCAGTCCAGTCATCCTTGTTCCACATCTAGTATCCTCCTATGAGTGAGTATATACTATAATTGTCTTTCTGAGTCTTGGGTTACCTCACTCAGAATGATTTTTTCTAGATCCATCCATTTGCCTGAAAACCTCATGATATCATTGTTTTTCTCTGCTGAGTAGTATCCCATTGTGTATATGTGCCACAATTTATTTATCCATTCTTCAGTTGAAGGGTATCTAGGTTGTTTCCAGGTTTTGGCTATTACAAACAATGCTGATATGAACATAGCTGAGCAAGTGCTCTTGTGGTATGGGCTTCTCTCCAGGTTCCCCAAGCCCCGCAGTCCCACAATCCACGTATAAAATAATCACTCAGACGCTTATATCACTTATAAACTGTATGGCCATGGCAGGCTTCTTGCTAACTGTTCTTTTATCTTAAATTAACCCATTTTTATAAATCTATACCTTGCCACGTGGCTGGTGGCTTACCAGAGTCTTCACATGCTGTTTCTCCTGGCGGTGGCTGCAGTGTCTCTCCCTCAGCCTTCCACTTCCCAGAATTCTCCTCTCTCCTTGTCCCACCTACTTCCTGCCTGGCCACCTACTTCCTGCCTGGTCACTGGCCATCAGTGTTTTATTTATATAGAATGATATCCACAGCATTTTTCCTTTTTTCTTTTTTTAAAAAGTAAGGTTTTAACTTTAACATGGTAAAATTACATATAACAAAACAATAATCGAGCAAGAATTACAGTTACAATTTTAAAGATGTCCTATCTATCTTATATTTGTGAGTTTAAGGTTTTATATCTAACTTATCTTTTATCATAACTGAGTAAATTACAACTATCTAGTTTTCAACCACATCAAAGACCTGAGAAGGAACATAATGGTACCTGAGAAATGGTAGATGGATGCAAGCAACTTTCAGGAATCTTGCAAAAGTAGACCAAGACAGCTGGCAGCCTGGATAGTCACCTAATGTTTTTTAGCATTGTTGGTGCATTTAAATTGGCTACAGGCCTAGAGTATCTGACAGACCATTTTTAGAAGTAGGATTTCTGAGAGACCATCTTACCCTGTCTTGGCAGAGTACAGTGGTCACTTTCCTTGTGTCCCGCTTGTCCAGAAAGGACAGCATTGCATTTGTACTGTCAGCCATCAAGGCAAGGGCAGTTCTTTTCCCAGTAGGCCATTTTGTGCCAAAAAGACAAACTTCCAAATGGAAATGTCTTAGAAGCCCAACATTCTCTCGGGATCAATTGGTGAAGTCAGGAGCAATTGTATCTCACATCAACAGAATTTTAAGTTATTTAAATACCATATTTTCTAGGTCTATGAAGTGTTTGAAGATTACCTATCTATCTGAAATATATCTATGTATACCTAGAAGACTTAACTAACATGGCTACAAATATGATTATCATAGATGACTGATTATTAATCTATTTTTAATTATCTATTACAATTTTAAATGAGTTAAACATAATACCTCAAACAAGAATAGAAATATATATATATATATATATATGTATATATATATATATATACAGTATAACAAAATTAACTTCAAGTTTGTATCAATTAACTAAAATTTATACCAATGTAAAACATTTTAAACATAAACTAAAATCTATATCAATGTAAAACATTTTAAGCAAGTTGTTCTTTAAAAGTAGGTTCATTAATCTACCCTTTTATCTTATCATCTCTATATCCTCTTATATATCTATATCATATCCCCTTTTCTTTTTTAGAAAGAGATCACATTTATAATCAACCTGTTTTAAATAAAAATATTGTTTTTTCTCTGTCCCACACCAGAGGGCTCTTTTGATTTGGGACACAAGAATATCTTAACCATTTTTTTTTAAAGCAATATGTCTGGGTTTAGAGGGGGAGTGAGCCAATTCCACCTCTAAAGCCAGCTTGGTATATTTGGGAATTTGGGCGTAGCATCTCTTACTACTTCCGGCTGGAGGGGGGCGCTGTATCTTATGGGAAAGCAAAGAAAATTTTTAGCCTATGGGGTAGTCCTTGAGGCTGTATTGTGTGAACCAGTTGCCTTGAAACCACTCTGGATGTTGGATCATCTGGGCCATGGTGTCATCAGAGACCTTTCAGGGGGTCTTGGCTGGTGAAACCTGATGTATCTTAATCTGGAACAAATCCACAGCCTCTGGCTTTCCGTGGAAACAAAAGCAAAACCTCTTTTGCAAAGTAACATATCCTTATATCCAAATTTTGAAGTCAAGGTACCTTTAAAATATACATTTTGGCATAAGTCAACAGCTTTTGTAATCAAATGTTTTTCTTCAGTTACGAATATCAAAGAGAACATAATCCAGATTCTCTGTGTGGTAGCCATCTTTACATGGCTTATTTTTTATATTACCTTGAGCTTATTGGTTTAAACTGCACCATTTTAAGACTGAAACAGCGGTGTGGCTGCTGGCTCCGCCCATTTCAGCTTACCAACATGGCGTTTTCCGCCAGTTCTGTGAGTCATCAAGTCTCAGAAATAGTAGGTCTACGCTTTTATCAAAGCAGCGTGTAGCCCAGAAACCTCTTTCTGTCTCTCTCTCTCTCTTTTTTTTTAATACTAGTAAAGACTGAATCTACCACACAGCATAATGTGCCACTGGCAGATGCCTCATTCTCGCCATACTGCCGGTCAAACGCACACGCCAGGAACCCGCCAGTGTTTAAACCTGTGTTTTGCAGCGTCTAGCTGTCCTTATGAGACAAGAAGCAGGAACCTGGTTTTGGCTCTGTTTAGAATTAGTTATTAAATATTCTCAGGTTTAAGGTGGAAACTCGAGCCGTTGGGCGCCATTTGTTGCTGGAGGGCTTCTCTCCAGGTTCCCCAAGCCCCGCAGTCCCACAATCTACGTATAAAATAATCACTCAGACGCTTATATCACTTATAAACTGTATGGCTGTGGCAGGCTTCTTGCTAACTGTTCTTTTATCTTAAATTAACCCATTTTTATAAATCTATACCTTGCCATGTGGCTGGTGGCTTACCAGAGTCTTCACATGCTGTTTCTCCTGGCGGTGGCTGCAGTGTCTCTCCCTCAGCCTTCCACTTCCCAGAATTCTCCTCTCTCCTTGTCCCACCTACTTCCTGCCTGGCCACCTACTTCCTGCCTGGTCACTGGCCATCAGTGTTTTATTTATATAGAATGATATCCACAGCATTGGGTGATCTCTGTGTCTTTCTTGGGGTTCTGTTTTCCAGGTAGACTCACTGGTGATGTGAGTAGCAGTCCAGTCATCCTTGTTCCACATCTAGTATCCTCCTATGAGTGAGTATATACTATAATTGTCTTTCTGAGTCTTGGGTTACCTCACTCAGAATGATTTTTTCTAGATCCATCCATTTGCCTGCAAACCTCATGATATCATTGTTTTTCTCTGCTGAGTAGTATTCCATTGTGTATATGTGCCACAATTTATTTATCCATTCTTCAGTTGAAGGGTATCTAGGTTGTTTCCAGGTTTTGGCTATTACAAACAATGCTGATATGAACATAGCTGAGCAAGTGCTCTTGTGGTATGATTGAGCATTCCTTGGGTATATGCCCAAAAGTGGTATAGCTGGATCTTGGGGGAGATTGATTCCCAATTTTCTAAGAAAGCACCATATTGATTTCCAAAGTGGTTGTACAAGCTTGCATTCGGCAGTGGAGGAGAGTTCCCCTAGTTCCACATCCTCTCCAACAAAAGGTGTCTTCAGTGTTTTTGATCTTAGCCATTCTGACAGGCATAAGGTGGTATCTCAGAGTTTTTTTGATTTGCATTTCCCTGATGATTAGGGATGTTGAACAATTCCTTAAATGTCTTTCAGCCATTTGAGTTTCCTCTGTTGAGAATTTTCTGTTTAGTTCTAAGGCCCATTTCTCAATTGGACTGTTGGTCGTTTTGTTGTCTAATTTCTTGAGTCCCTTATATATTCTGGATATCAGTCCTCTGTCAGATGTGGGATTGGTGAAGATCTTTTCCCATTCTGTAGGCTGTCACTTTGCCTTTTTGACCGTATCCTTTGCTCTACAAAAGCTTCTCAGTTTCAAGAGGTCCCATTGATTAATTGTTTCTTTCAGTGTCTGTGCTACTGGTGTTATATTTAGGAAGTGATCTCCTATGCCAATGTGTTCAAGACTACTTCCTACTTTCTTTTCTAGCAGGTTCAGAGTAGATGGATTTATGTTGAGGTCCTTGATCCACCTGGACTTAAGTTTTGTGCACAGTGACAGATATGGATCTATTTGCAGCCTTCTACATGTTGATATCCAGTTATGCCAGCACCATTTGTTGAAGATGCTTTCTTTTTTCCATTGTACAGTTTTGGCTTCTTTGTCAAAAATTATATGTTCATAGGTGTGTGGGTTAATCTCAGGGTCTTCAATTCAATTCCATTGGTCCACATGTCGGTTTTTATGCCAATACCAAGCTGTTTTTATTACTGTAGCTCTATAGTAGAGCTTGAAGTCAGGGAGTGTGATGCCTCCAGAGGTTGTTTTATCACTGTGTTTTATATAACATGTTCCTGGCCAGCCAGGACTACATAATAAAACTATGACTCAAAAATAAATGAGTAAGCCGGGTGGTGGTGGCGCAAGCCTTTAATCCCAGCACTCAGGAGGCAGAGGCAGGTGGATCTTTGTGAGTTCAAGGCCAGCTTGGTCTACAGAGCGAGATCCAGGAAAGGCGCAAAGCTACACAGAGTAAACCCTGTCTCGAAAAACCAAAATAAATAAATAAATAAATAAATAAATAAATAAATAAATAAATAAATAAATGAGTAAATAAATACGTGTTCCCAGTAGAGACCATAGGGCAAGTTCAGAGCACAAAATGGAGGAGGACCAAACCCATAGCAATTATTTTCACCTTCAAGTTAAATTACAAACCATTGTCAACAGCAAACAATGAGCTAACCAGAAATGGACCTATACAAATAAGGATCCTTGGTAACCTTTCTTAAACAATAAGCCACCTTCTATGTCCAACAGAAAATACCTACAATAATAACAAACTGCTTCCCTATGGTGAACTTGTCATAAAAATGAATATAATATTTCAGTGAGTTCATTCTGAACCTACTTAGAAAGTTAAAACTGCCAATTATTGTGTGAAACCTTTATATTTAACTATAGAATACACACACACACACACACACACACACATATATATAACAGAAATTTCATATTAAAGGAAAATTAATTTTTGCCACATCAGTAGTAAAATGTAAAATATCACAAGAATAATTTTGGTTACAATCAGGTAAGTTATATATACATATACACACATATATACAAACATATATACACCTATATGTATACATATATACATGTACATGTGCATGCACACACACAAACACATTTACTTACACTTTCTTCCTGGAGTTGTGTTTCCATAAGTTTTTCTATATAATTACCCTGGCCAGCAGGGCTTCAACGGGTACTTAACCACCCTAAGGACTCAATGATAAGGACAGGAGACACAAAGGAAGACACCAAGACAGGATTCTGATTGAGGTGCAACTTTATTTTTCTCCAAGAGGGTTTATACAGCTCTTGCAGGGTAGGGGGAGCAGGAAGCCATTATCTGTGTGAAGCAATCTAGTGCAGCTACAGGATGTTTGTGCAGGATATTGACAGGATGTTTGTGCAGGATATTGACAGGGTGAAGAGGTCAAGGGTTCTGACTCAATGTCCTGTCTCTAGGAAACCTGACCACATGTTCTAGTTCCCTGTCTTATTGGGGGTCTGTATTTTTCCATTAGCTAGAGGTTCTGTCCTTGTCCCTGACATATAATAGTCTTTCTCTATGTAATAGTTACAATGTAGTAAAAACAGATGCCATAGAAAGAATTTTCTTTCAGCACACCACTAACTATTGTTAATTTCTCAGAATGCTCATGGCTTTTTTTTTTATTACTTACTTCATGCAAGCAATGGAGTCTAATAACTTGTTATACTCAGACTGGTTTTGTTCAAATGTAATTGTAAATTTGAAAAAAACTATTTAAAAAAAAACCCTCCTGGTTATTTTTCTCACAGTCCTCATGTCATCCATCTGCTTCTTCCTTCTATTCTCTTGCCCAACTGATCTGATTTCACTAATCTTCCTCATGGGGGTGGGGGGCAGGAAAGATGTGATTGTAAAATCTATGTACATCTGACTTTTCTGGGTCTTCTTTTAAAACAGTAAATAAATACCTTATAGTAAAAGGAGAAAATGAGGAGCAAAGTAACAATAAACACCTTCTTTCCTAGGTGTCTTCAATCTGTCCTTTTTTTCACAGCTTATGTGATTATGTGAACCAAACAGAAAATGTTCATTTTTAAACCAGAAATCATCACAATATGATGACAGTGCAAACTCACCAGAACTAAATTACGCACAATGTAATACCCGTGACAACATCTAAGGCATGTCTGGGCCATCCTTCTTACTGAAGCTCATTCTCTTCCTTCACTCTAACTCCAGTTCTTCTCAACTACTCAGCCTTCCAAGAGTTTGACCCCTATCAGGTCATGTTACTATGACCTCACATTCTCAGCCCTGTTTACTGTTGGGGTTTCTGTAATGCTTTTACACACCCAATAAAAACAGGGGCCTCCATGTATGAAGAGAAAACAAAACAGCCCTACCTGGTTCATACTTAATAAAGCAGACTGGATGAACCTTCAATGGAGATAACACCCCATTCTTTCCCCTATACACACAAAACCGTGTCCTGTTGTCTGTTGAACAGTAGATGTTTTCAGGGGTAAGATGTCTCCCTTTTGTGTATTTCAGTCTCATTCCCTGCTTGCCTTTTCAGTCTCATAAAAGTAAGACCTCTATCAATTAAGTGTCCCCGCCCATGTATTCTAGGAAATGCTCAAGTGGAGTTTTCATTTCCCACAGCCAAGTAACTAACCATGGCAACTCTCAACAATCCAAATCAGATCATGGAGTCTGATCACTATACCTTCCCAGAACCTTTTATTCTTAGAAGGTTGCTAGAGTTTTCCAAATAAAAGTAATAAAATGCCCAGGTGTCTAATTTTCAGGCAAGTACAAAATAGTGTTTCATTTACACATCTTTACCAAATATTGCAAGAACGTATTTATAATCTTTTTAAAATCACTTTTTATCTTAAACAAGATTAACTAGGCATTCTATATTTTGTCTGGCAACCTTATTTTCAAAAAATGTTTGTTCGAAACTTAAAGAGCTGTAACAGTGGGTTCACAATGATACCCTCTGAGTATGTTTTGACTTGCTTCTGTGACTTACTTCATATTTCTGCTAGTTTTCTGTTATTTGCTCAGGACTTTCAGTTGCTGGTAGTGAACTGAGTCTCCTGTAGCTAGAGTTTTCCTGCCTTGCCCACAGTCAGGACAAATCTTTGTCACCCACCAGCCCCACAGCCGCTCAGACCCAACCAAGTAAACACAGAGACTTATATTGCATACAAAATGTATGGCCGTGACAGGCTTCTTGCTAACTGTTCTTATAGCTTAAATTAATCCATTTCCATAAATCTATACCTTGCCATGTGGCTGGTGGCTTACTGGCGTCTTCACATGCTGCTGGTCATGGCGGCGTCTGTCAGTGTCTCTCTGCCTCAGCCTTCCGCTTCCCAGAATTCTCCTCTCTCCTTGTCCCACCTACTTCCTGCCTGGCCACTGGCGAATCAGTGTTTTTTTTATTGACCAATCAGAGCAATTTGACATACAGGCCATCCCATAGAAGTCTCTTCTAATGCCCTCTCTATATAAGTGGAAAACCTTTCCCATGTGTTTTCATTGTTATCTCCTAGCCATCCTACCACCACTAAAAATGTAATAATATGCCCACTTTACAAAATTTTTACTCAAGACAAAAATTCTTACCCCAGAGCATGATATACAAGGCCCAACACAAGCAGACAATAACTTCTCCTTTAGAGTCATATTCTACCTTTTCTGGGAACTTTGAATCTATGGAGAACCCCATCAAGCCTCTTGTTTATTCTTTAGTTGTGTTTTTTTTTTTTATTTTACAACACCATTCATTTCAACATAATAGCCACAGATTCCCCTGTTCTCTCCCTCTCACCCCCTTCCCCCAGCCCCCCCCCCCCATTCCCATCTCCTCCAGATCAAGGTCTCCCCCGAGGACCGGGATCGGCAAAACAAATCCTTCCTCATTTTGTTTCTGTCAGATACATTGTATATGTATGCATATATATATGAAGGAGTTACCTGTTGCTTATGCTTTAGGAAGATTTAGTGTTGAGAAGAATTCATACTATTAACACTGCAATGAATGCAGTGTGTTCTCAAATTTTGTATAGAATGTTCTGATTTTATTATTTATTTATTTTTATTTTATTTTATTTTACAATTCAATTCAGTTCTACATATCAGCCACGGATTCCCTTGTTCTCCCCCCTCCAGCTCCCCTCTCCTTCCCCCCAGTCCACTCCCCATTCCCACCTCCTCCAGGACAAAGTCTCCCCCAAGGACTGATAGACTCAGTCCAGGCAGGTTCAGTCCCCTCCTCTCAGGCTGAGCCAACCTGCATAAGCCCCAGGTTTCAAATAGTCAACTCATGCAATGAGCACAGGACCCAGTCCCACTGCCTGGATGCCTCCCAAACAGATCAAGCCAATCTACTGTCTCACCCATTCAGAGGGCCTGATCCAGTTGGGGGCTCCTCAGCCATTGGTTCATAGTTCAAGTGTTTCCATTTATTTGGCTATTTGTCCCTGTGCTTTATCTACATAATAGCCACAGATTCCCCTGCTCTCCCCCCCTGCCCCCTCCCTCCCCCCACCACCACCATCCCCACCTCCTCCAGATCAAGGTCTTCCCCAAGGACCGGGATCAAACTGATAGATTCAGTCCAGGCAGGTCCAGTCCCCCCCTCCCAGACCAAGCCAAGTGTCCCTGCATAAGTCCCAGGATTCAAACAGCCAACTCATGCAACGAGCCCAGGACCCGGCACCAACGCACAGCTGCCTCCCAAACAGATCAAGCCAAATGACTGTCTCACCCATTCAGGGGACCTGATCTAGATGGCAGGAACTGACCTACTCTGGTGATGGGATGGCCAGACACCCTGATAGTTGTGCCATAAACCCCATCCAAGGACTGAGGAATCTGGATGCAGACATCCAGGGCTGGGCCCCTGGTGGAGTACTGGGAGTCTAATTAGTGAGAAAGAAGAGGGTTTATATGAGCGAGAATTGTTGAAGCCAAGGTTGGATAAAGCACAGGGACAAATAACCAAATGAATGGAAGCACAGGATCTATGAACCAAAGGCTTTAGTTGTGTTTTGTTTGCTGAAATATTCCAAGTCCTTGATCCTGATAAGCATTTGTGAGGACATTCATATTAGAAGATGGCTAATAGTAGCACCTGATTAGCATATAGCATGAAGAACTGGGCCCTAGAGTCCCATTGCCTATGCCCAGCCCCTCCCCAAAGCTCTCCTATATGTAAGAGGTTCCCTTCTGCCTGTTTTCTAAGACTCTTGGATGAACAGTCTGCAGGCAGCACTTAGCTGAGTGACTGGCACACAGTGAGCGCTGATCCAGTGTAAGATGATAACAGGTGAATAGTATTACTAGGGGTGAGTGTTACTATTAGAGGTGCACAGCAGTTCTGAGTGATTTGTTGTTTATATTTCTGTGCACACTGTGTTCTGTATTGTCTCTGCACACCTGGGAAACAAATGCCATAAACAACCATGGCCAACAGGATATCATTTTCTTTCTCACAGGCAGCTTATGGTTCATGATTTTGCATGTACTTTACAATGCCCTTAACACTCATGCTCACTGACTTGCCTTCCTACCAAGAATATAGCTTTTGATAGGAAACAAAGAGGACCCTAAGAGGGATGTACAAATCACCTTGGGATGGGAAAACAGTGGAGATCTCCATGAGTCAACTGGGGATGGGGGTGCAATAGAAGGGAGAGTATTGGCTATAGGTACATGAAGGAAGAGGATGTTTGAGCTGGGGAAGGGACAGAGTGGGAGAGCAATGAAAGAAATATCTTGATAGAGGGAGAAACTATGGGGTAAGGGAGAAACCTGGTGCTAGGGAAATTCCCAGGAATCCACAAAAATGCCCCCAGATTAGACTACTAGCAATAATGGTGAGGGTGCCTCAACTGACCTACCTTGGTAATCAGATTGATGACTACCCTAGCTATCATCATAGAGCCTTCTCCAGTAACTGATGGAAGCAGATACAGAGATCCACTACCAAGCACCAGGCCAAGCTCTGGGAGTCCAGCTGAAGAGAGGGAAGAGGATTATATGAGCAAGTGGGTGGGGGGTGGGGGGTCACGATCATGATGGGGAAATCAACATAGACAACTGAACTAAGCTCATAGGAACTCATGAATTTTAGACTGACAGCTGTGGAACCTGCATGAGACTGGACTAGGCCCTCTGCATAAAGGATACAGTTGTGTATCTGGATCTGTCTGAGTGTGATCAGGATCTATTATCCCTGGTTCATGAGCTGACTTTCTGTATCCCATTACCTGTAGTTGGACACCTTGTTCACCCTGAGGCGGGGGTGGGGGTGAGGGTGGAGGGAGGGGCTAGGTACTGTCTCAACTGAATGTACCAGGCTTTGTTGTTCCCCCATGGGAGAACTTACTCTTTTATTTTATTTTATTTTATTTTATTTTATTTTATTTTATTTTATTTTACAATACCATTCAGTTCTTCATATCAGCCACGGGTTCCCCTATTCTCCCCCTTCCTACCCCTCCCCTTACCCCCACCCTACACCCCATTCCCACCTCCTCCAGGGCAAATCCTCCCCCGAGGACTGCGATCAACCTGGTAGACTCAGTCCAGGCAGGTCTAATCCCTTCCTCTCAGACTGAGCCAAGTGTCCCTGCATAAGCTCCAGGATTCAAACAGCCAACTCACGCAATGAGCATAGGACTTGGTCCCACTGCCTAGTTGCCTCCCAAACTGATCAAGCCAGTCAACTGTCTCACCTATTCAGAGGGCCTGATCCGGCTGGGGGCCCCTCAGCCTTTGGTTCATAGTTCATGTGTTTCCATTCATTTGGCTATTTTTTTCAATAATTGAGTAAAACCGAAATTTATTATAAGCCATGGTCATCCTAGGGACCTCCATGCTATATATATAGCCTCCATGGTTCTATGGGTTGTGGAACTTACTCTTCTCAGAGGAGGGGATGAGGGGTAGGTGGGTGTGGGGAGAGCAGGAGGAGAGATGAGAGGGGGATCTGTGGTTGGTATGTAAAATGAATTTAAAAAATAAAAAAGAATATAGCTTATGAGTCTTAGTTTCAAGGTTCTGTGTCTATCTATTCTATGGACCTGACGATGTCAAAGTGGTCCTATGCTGAAGTCATTGCTAGCCCCTGTTTGTGAGTCTTCTGACTTGCTTTTTCTAGACAATATATCTAAGGTAATGTGTCTGTCACCTGCTGATGTCATTTTTCAGTTAGTCATAATAAATTAGGAAGTGTAAGCCATGTGTCATTGTTGGTAACAAACTTTAGGAGATAACAGAGGAAACTAATAAGGTGGATCATGCCCTTTTATTGAGTCATGTCAACCTAGTCTTGTGAATACAAAGTGGAGTTGGCAGCAGTAGCAAGTGAGAGTCAGGAGTTACAAAAGGCAGTGTTACCAAAGAGGCATATCCCAAGTAGTCTAAGGATGGAGCAAGTGGAAATACAACAGCATGCTTCTTAGAACGCTTTTACTTTCCCAGGGCTATGTAGAATCAGAGTTTGCAGAGCTTGGCATGGCATAACGAGAGGGCAAAGGGAACAATGTAGAATGGGGTTTTGTGTGTGGTGCCTGGAATATTTCAGTAAAGAAAACACAACTATAGAGTAAACATGAATAAATCATATATATGTAAAGGCAATATTTGCTATAGTAATACAAGAACTGAAAGAGAACAGGAATCCCAATTTGTGTTATAAATAGACATATTAATATAGAAAATGGTCACTGGAAGCCTATTGGAATGGGCAGCATTTGAGCTTTACCAGAAATGAAAAGCATTCTAGACAAAGGAAGCAATCAATTTAAAGCCTAGATTCTGGAACACATGTGAGAACAAGCTAGATTAGTGTAGCTTCATCAGAATGAATGAAGGAGAAGGTAAAGAAACCAAGATTCAAAGTTTTCAGTTCACAAAACCTTAATGTATAACTTTTTTGTTATACTCTAAGCTCAAAAGAAAAAAAAACTGTTAAGAATAATAGTGTACTAACATTTAGTGGATTTAATTTATAGCTATTTGAAAAGTACATTTAAGTTGAAATATATTTATTACTAATTAATTGTTTATAACTGTTGACTATACAATGTCTCAAAACTTGGGTCAAGAAGAATATTTTTAGGTATTTTTTCAGCATTGAGGAAATACAGTTTCATAAAGTTATATACAATCTGCTGCGGAGATCAGGGGCTGGAGTATTCAGTTCAACAATAATAATTGACACAATGAAACTTGAGAGATGCTTGAGACCTCTTAGATGATGGTATATTGCATATGGCTAGGTGTATAGTAAGCTATACCACCTTGGTTACAGCAAGGACATGCGATGGTGTTCATACAATAGAATCTCCTAACAGTGCTTTCTTAGAATGCATCCCTTTAGGCCATGCATGGCTAGGCTTTTAACTAACAGCAGTTAACATAATGTTTTGGGTAATATCATTAAAAAGTCTACCTTAAGGACTGTTTCCCTATCAATGTTGATAACCTGCAAAAGCTTTCTGTGTTCACAGAAAAGTCCTTCCATATCTTCAGGGATAAAGTAGTTGTGAGCATATGCTAGTGCTGGAGAAGTGGATACAGGTAGATCCCTGGGGCTCACTGGTCAGTCATCTTAGCCTAATCAATGACCCCCAGGCCAGAGGGAGTCCTGTCTCAAAAGAGAAGGTGTCCTTTGGCCTCCACACATGCACACCTATGCACATATACATGAACATACAAAAGACAGGCCAGAAAATTATGTTTCAATTTGTATTTTTAAAGGGTGAGCCTTTCATTGATTTGGAACAATAAAGTATAAGGGACCAAGTGAGAGACCATAAGTATTCCTGGGAAGATACTGCTGCAAGGTAATAATGGCCATAGTTCCAGGTAGTTCCTTGGAAGCATGTGGATACCAAATATGTGAAACGTTTAAGAAAGATAAGGGCCAGGGTATCACTCCAGGAAGTTCTCAGCTGTCTACTGACCTTAGGGAAAGCCTTGGCATATATTATTCTGAGATGATTCTTGGTCACCACTCAGACCCACCTGAAGCCATACTGATCTAGCTTGTTTTCACCTTTCATTGTGCTCCAGCTTCAGGATCTTTTCACTGGTTTCTCTGCTTACAATGCTTTTCCTGTCTTTAAAAAGCATAACCGACTTCTCTTTCAAGTTTTGCTTAAATGCTACCTTTTCAATGAGGCTTGCTCTGACTACTTTTATACGTTATCCACCAACAACCCCATAATAGGATTACGGATCACTCTTGGTTCTTTAATTACAGAGCAAAGATTGCCTTCAAGGAGTTAGAGATATTTCTCAGAAGTTAAGAGCGTTTGGGACTCTTGCAGAGGACCAGGATTTAATTCCTAGTATTCACATGGTGGCTCACAACTGCCTACAATCAGTTTGGAGGGATCCAAAGCCCTCCTCTGTGCTTCTGTACAATTGTGGTGCACATACATACATTGGGGCACACACACATACACTTAAATTAAATAAATGAATATTTTTAAAAATTACCTTCAAGCACATATATTTTATTTTTACAGTTTTGGTAGGACACTTTTAACTTGTAACATGAAAAAAAAAAACTGAAGGCCAAGGAACTAGATAGAAGGTCAACAGATTAAAACCTGAACTGAGAGTTTGCACACATATGAAGAAAAATCCTGCTCTGAAATGTTCAGAAGGTATGAGGATCTGCTGAGAGAGGGGAAAGGGCCAATTTTTATTCAGAAGCTCATGGAAATATGAGGCTACTAACAAAACCAGTGAGTTCACAAGAGGAATTAGAGGATTCATGTTTTAAAGTCCATGCCTATAAAGAGATAAGACATAAAGTGGAGAGAATATGAATTTGGTTCAAAGGATTGGATAACCATCTACACCTGTTGAAAATCAACAGCATTCCAGCAGCCACCCAGTATCGGAGGACACAATTGTCTGGAGAAAGCTGCAGCATTCAACATGACTTTGGATGTCTGAAATGTGCCAACACAGTGCATCTAGCAATGTTGCCATTTGAATGAAGTTCTATTACAGCAGAGGGACCACCTCCCACTTCCTTCCCTTCATTTCTTAAGAAAATTAATGAACAGTTTTCCAGAAAAGTAACAATTACTAGTCCAGAAGGTGCTTTTGAAAACAAATACATACCAAATAACAGTTATATAGTGAAAATTCTAACACTGGTTTCACTGACAATCAGGCTGGGATTGTGGGTAATGATGTCCATTATCTCATGTTGTCCCATTATAAAATGGAAATAACAACTTCACATGGTGTTATAATGATTCAGTAAAAGATCCATGCAGCACAGTGTCTGGTCAGCTCCCAGCATCAGATCCATTTTCATCACTGCTACCTACCTTTACCATTTCCAACATCATGGTCACCATGTGTTTATTTTGATGACAGTGTAATACATTGGACACTAGGGAAAACATCAGTTGGCATTTAGTAGAAACTGGAAATTAACTTTATAAAGACAATTGTCCCAAAATGACATTTTTATATCAATACAGTATATATTTTTCTAAAAGAGACCTCATGATTTAAAACACAAGAGGAAAAGGCTAATTAGTGAAGGTTCTGACAGATACTTTCTGTTCATCAGAGAAGAAAAAAGTCTGTCTTTACCATGATGATTTCAATTACTATATCCCCTCTCCAGGAGACCCTTTAAACCTTATTTTACTTGGTCCTACATTCAGCAGTCCACTACAGGGCACCAGTGTGTACAAGAGTGGGCCTCACATTGCTAGACTCCATCAAATGAGCACTTTTGCCTCTAAATCACTGATTTCTAATAAATGAAATTGTTTACCCTAATAGGTATTGATACTCCTTTATGAAAAAAAAAAAAAAACGATTCAGGTTTTCACTTTTCTGCATTTGGATTTTTGAGTTTGTTATTGCTGTTTGTTTTAAGACAGAGTTCTTGAACTCTTGATCCTGTCTTTTTTCCCAAGCACTGAGAGTACCAGCATGAATCACTAGGCCAGCCTCCTTGTTCTCCTAAGTTGCAGCTCTTTTGTGCCTAAATCTAAATCTAGTGGGCAAGCAAAGAAGCATAACTCATGTGGAGTAGGACTCATCCTTCTAGAATAATCATGGGATTTCATTAGACAGCCTTCTCTGTCCATGCTTAAGTTCAACTGAAGAGATCAGCATTGTATAATGGTCTCATGGGCTATACAGCAGAAGGGATAAGGGGGCTGCTTGAAGGGATCTAAAACTGACCAGTGAAGAAGCATAAGAACTTTGCTACAAAAATGGCAGTGGATACTTCAAAAACTAGGCAATCTTACAGGGGTAATGGCTACAACTTTAAAATTATATTTTGCTTATTAAACAACGTTCCTATCACTGAGTTGGTATGTCTATGTCCATCCTTCCTATTTTCTGTTTGCCAACAACTAAAAGTTGCACCATGTCTATCAGGACCACCGTCATCTTGAATTACAAACAGGAATCACAGTGTGAGATAGGTCCCCTTCCCATTCCAGTCGAGGTTTTTTGGTTTTTTTATATTTGTGTGTATAAACGTATGTGTGGGTACATGCTCTACCTATTACATTGGAGACCCTGAGTCAGTCTAGGGAAATCCTATTGTAATTAGGAGTTATCTGCCCTAGGTTTTATGGCTTGAAAAAAGCAAACTGCAGAACTTGAGCATAGGTCCTCTGAGAGCAGCATCACATGAAAACAGTGCAGAAATAGGACTAGAGACTACAATTCTGTCCTTACCTATCTATTGTAGCACTATCCAAAGAAGAAGTGACAAGGTTGAAATCTAATGACAAAATCAGCCTTCCCAAGAGATTAGGAGCACTCTCAAAAAACTCATCAGCATATTATTTTTCAAGCAACTTAAAAAGGACATGGAAAATCTGTTCAGGATAGAAGGGAGAAAATTCAAAAGCACAGGAAAATAGTAAAGATGCGTTACAAGCTGTGCAAACCAGTTTGTACCCCAGTGTATCCACCAGAACCCGATCTCAAGCTTTCTGGTAAAAGGAGGAGAGAGACCAGAGATGCTACCAAATGCAAAAGAAATAAAAACAAAAATCCCCTCCTAACTTTTATCCTATCCAGCCTTGGAGAGAATTTAGGCAAAGCAGTTATGGCTTTCAGCAAAACTATGCACATACATATTTGATCAATTCCTGTAGATTATCTATCTTATCACATCTCAGTCTTTGACTTTGAAATGGTTTCTCATGCAGCACAAAACCTGTCAGACAAGTGACCAATAGAAGTTTATTCCTGTGTCAAACAAAATTACACTGTTGGTTTTCTTTATTTAATTGGTATTCATAATGTCTTTAAAAAGATTATACTAAGGGTTGGTAATAAGACAAAAGTCTTATATATGCAAAAAGCATCAAAAACAAATAATTAAAATAATTCTTATTTGGATGTAAAAATACCTCAGGCTAAGAATTATTGATAGAATTTTGAAATCTCACAAAGCACTTTATCATGGTTAGCTAGTAACATATTTCTATCTATTGGAATTGATTTATCTCCCAGTCAGTGCAAAAGCATATATTTTTTAGAATGCTCTGTCTATTTTTTTTACTAATATATAGTGTCCTTAAAATTTTCTACCATCTAATTTTTAAGAAGACTGAATTCTGTTCTTTTATTTATTGATAAGTCATGATAATCAAATAATGTTCTTTGCTGTCAATTCTATTTGGGGCAGCATATGTTATTTTGGTAATCTCATTTTTTGTATTTGATTGTAGAGGTTTGTATAAGTATCAAACTTCGTCATTAAAAATGTTAGAGTAATTCACCCAAATCATTCTAAAAGAAAGAGGAACTTTCTAAACTTAGACAGGGGCCTGATGAGCAATATAAAAATTTTGTTTCTTGTCTTTTACAGGTGGTCAGTTGCCTGATAGTTGATGGAGAGGCAGGAATGATTCCTATTGAGCAACTGGCACACAAGAATGCTAGTGCTACATGCCATCCATCCCTTTCAAAAGAAAGGGATGTTAATAATTACATCGGCCTTTATGCCTTCATATACTCAAGGGCTCACTATGGGTGAAGCCCTCCAAGGGCAAATAGTGCCTCAATTATTGGCAATCATCCAACAAGGAAACTAAATTTTAAAAATGACAAATAACTTTACATAAAAAATTGTTGCTACTGTTTTAAGGAGTGCTAAAAGAAATTGTTTCCTCTTGCTTTTATTAAAATTATATGGATGATATTTTGAGTTCTGCTAAAATAATAAAATAGTAGAAGAATAAAGTTGGATGTTTAGAAGAAAAAATCCTTTAAATTTATTCCTCATGATAAAAAATTTAAAATATTTTCATATCATTGTAGACATTTATTCATTGCTAATTTTTGCTATTCTACTATCAGGAGAAAGAGTTAAGGATGTTAATTAACTTTTTACACAAAGGTTTTGTTATTTTAGGCCCCTGTAAAATAATCAAAAGCAACAATTCCCCTGCATACAGAGACAAACCTTTTCAGGAATTTTTTCCAGTAATTTGATATAACCCACACCACAGGCATTCCATATAACCCTCACAGTCAATCTTTTGTGAATAAAATTAATGGACAATTTAAATGTTATTTAATAATAAAGGAGGGATAGTAGGGTAGTATGGTTACTCCTCACATTATTTTATCTTCTTTTTTATATACTTTAATTTTTTTTAAATTTGGGCAAAGATGGCCTGAGTGCTGCAGAATGGGTTTGGGGTCCTCCAAAACAATCAAGGGTCATGGTCCTTTGGAGAGATGGTGCATCAGGTCAACGGAATGGCCCAGATTCAGTATTTCATGGGAACTGAGGCTATGTTCATGTTTTTCCTCAGGGTGCTGAATACCAGTGTAGAAACCTGAAAGACTGACTGGACCTGTGAGAGATGGATGAGCTTCTAAAGCATCTGCAGAGGCTACCCCTAAAGCAAAGGAAGAAATGGGGTGATAGGGCCATCAAACCAAGAACAGAGTCCTCCTACCAACAATGACCCAGATGGAGAAACTGGTGACTGAGGGAAAAGAATAGTGGCATCTCAGGGGGAGGGTTTGACTGCAGAATTGCTGTTCCTAGCTATGGTGTCTCTGTTGAATGCATCTGTTACTGTTGAGACATACTGGGCTTTGTACCTGATCCTTCTTTGCCTAGCTTTGTTAACTGGGAAGAGAATAACATTGTTGTGGGATAATCTTTTTGTACATGCAAAGATGTGTCTTTGTCTAAGGCTCCTTCTGATTGGTTTAATAATGAGCTGAATGACCAAAAGCTAGACAGGAGAGAATATGTGGAACTTTCAAGGAGAGAGAGGAATCTGGGAAGAAGAGAGGCAGAGCTGCCAGTGAGACACTGAGGAAGTTGCACAATACAGAATGAAAGATAGTTAAAAAATGTGGTAGAATGTAGATTAATAGAAACTGGTTAACTTAAGTTATAAGAGCTAGTTGGGAACAAGCCTAAGCTAAAGGCCAAGCTTTCATAATTAGTAATAAGTCTCTGTGCCATTATTGAGGAGCTGGCATTCCCCAGAGAAAGTCTAACAAGAAAGACTACTTTTATGACCTGTTTATGGTCATTGCCAGTGCTCTTGCTTGGCCACCATAAGTACATGGTATTGCTGAAGACACCAAACACTTTGATTGCAAGATATATAGAGAGGAATCTTGAACTTACCAGGAAGTTCTCCCAACTGGGTACCTTTCATAGAACTGTAAGATCATGTGGGGGCTGCTGGCAAAGCAAATATGTTACTAGTCTTACAGGTCTTAAGACCCTGAATCTTACAATACCAACCTACTGAGCAAAATGTGTGCACCACTGGCACATCTGCTCATTGTCATAACAATTTGAGTCCTGCTCCATAGAGAGGAATTCATGCCATGGTCACAAACCAAGACTTTGGAGTTATAAGTCCATGGCCAGAACCTATTGATGTTTTATTAGTGGTGATATTGTTAATGTATCATCTAAATATGTTTATAATTAAAATTTTTCATGCTCTCAAAAAAAAAAGATTCCTATTTATGTCAATGACTATGAGTTCTTGGGTGCATGCACTGCTAATCATACTGTTCCCTGGGCTCAGATGGCCAACTTCACAGAGAGGGTTGTGGGAAGACCTGTTTGTTTTACATTATTTGAGGAATTCCACTATGTTTGTGTACAGGGCCCCAATTCCATAGAACAGATACTCATCACAATCAATTTGCAAGCATGGCTAGGTTGATTAAAAGGAAGACATACCTTTGGTATATAAAATTTTCATAAAAAGTAAAGTTCTTGTTAAAGCCCCAATGTATAAACAATGATCTTACTACATTCTCCTAAATACAGAGTCATGTGTTTTTCCTAGGGCAATGTATCATGAGATACCCTGGGCTCGTGATGCCATTTTAGACTGGTCCATTCCTGACCCAGGATCCTCACATGAAGGAGACAAAATATACACTCATGTAGGATTTACTGCAGGAGTTTTGTCTGACCTTGATAGACATTTATAGGTGGAATTATGGAAATTAATTGCTACTACTGACCACATTTTAGTTATTTATGGAACATATCCAGTCAGTTACCTTTCATCAGGTATATATATGATAAAACTTCAATGAAGTATATGAGAGCCTGTGTAGCATCTCCTTACTTACTACTATTTGGAAAAGTTAATCAGTTTGGGGTTTCTGGGCACTATACTCAGAGGGATGTGCAGATTACTTGTCAGAAATGTTATTTGAGTAATTACCTTGAAAAAGCTCACCCACATAATATTGTGTTTCTAGTTAAACAGCTCTCCCATGTTATGTACCTGTTGAGTACCTGAGTATTGGTAAGATGATTTGGGTGTTCAGATTTTAAAATAATTTTCTGAGTTAATGCACCCAAAAAGAACAATGAGATTGATTCTATTGGGTCTTATTACTTTTGTTACATCATAATACACTCATAGCCTTTGCTATTATCAGTGCAGTGGCTTTAGCTCAAGAGGTGCATACAGCTAAATATGTTAATGATCTGTCTAAGATCTTTCATATGCTGCAGACACAATTAAAAATAGATCAGGAAATTGAAACTCACATGAATGCATTAGAACAATTTGATTACTATTGGCAATGAGCTACAAAACTTGAGAATGAAAATTTTCTTGAGGTGTCATGCTGATTCTCCTTGGATTTGTGTTACTAATGCCCCCTTACAATGATTTTCAACTTAACTGGAGTCAGATTTGTAATCCTCTTACAGGAATATGGTAACATGATAATTTAAGTATTGATGTTCAAGCCTTGCATGGTGTAATATTAATTATCCAACATTCAAAGTAGTTAAATTAACCTCCTCCAATGCTGCAGAAAACCTGGCAAAGATTTTTGGTCATCATTTTTTTCCTGTCTCTAATTAGACTTCTAAACTGTGGTCAATAGAAATGTCTCTGAGAAGTTTTTTATTGGTTACATTGGGAAGCACTATAGTCTTGAGATTTATTTGTGACTTGATGTCTGCTTTGAATATTAACTTGCATACCCTAAAAATAAAAAATGAAAAAAGGGGAGCTGCAGGGAATAATGAAGTTGGCCTAGTCTAGCCACCTTGAGAGGTACACATCATAGGTTTCTCAGGTTAGTGTCTGTGGCTACTGGTGCACTGTGTGCCTTTTAGTTTCTGAAAAACCAAGGCACTCCTTCAGGCAGTGAAGTCTTCAGGCTGCTTTGTGTTTCTATATGTTCTCTAGAAGTCAATAAGGCATGTAGAAGCTTGAGTTGACAATTGGTTTTAGACATTAATCTCATGTACAAGATATACAGGACTTTGTCTAAAGCATGTACCAAATGGCCTGGATGCTTCCCATGTAGGTATGAGAAATCCTCAATTGCTTCCAAAGTGAATACAGGATATCCAGGATTTCTTCACATATGGTTGCATGATATTGAGGACTGCTTCTAATGTGCGTGTATGTCAATCAGAACTTCATTTTTGTAGGTATATGATACCAAGATCTTCTTTCCATGTGAGTAAAAGACATACAGGAATTCTTCCCTTGAGGGTATGTGTTATCCAGGACTTCTTTACATGAGGGTACAGGATATCCATATATTATTCCAATAGAGGAAAGTGATATTCAGACCTGCTTCACATGCGGATATATGCTATGCAGGACTTCTCCCTATATGTATGCATGATCTTCTGGTCTTCTTCACATGAAGCTCTATGATATGTAGGAATTTTTCCCATGTGGGTACATGATATCTGGTACTACTTGCTATGCATGCTCATGATATCAAGGACTGTTTCCCATGTATGCACTTAATCTTCAGGACTTCAACCCAAACAGATACAAGATATCTAGGACTTCACTGATGTGGGTACTGATAGAAAGGACTCTTTCCCTTTGAATATTAATATTCTCAATTGCTACATGTCATGGTATATGAAATGTAAAACTTCTTCATATTGAGGTACATGATATATACTATTTCTTTCCATGCAGGTACCAATATTCAGAAGTGTTTCAGACCAGGCTCTGTGGTTCCTGCAAGGGTGTAAGTCATAAATATCATGAATGCACATGGGTAAAACTGATGATTAACATGTTCCCAAATTGTAAGAAGACCCATACCGTATAACTGTATAATCCCATGTGAAAAACTCCTGGTTATCACATATCTGTATAGGAATCAGTCCTTCTTTAGAAGACACACTACATGTTTTAGAAGATGTTTCCTGTATGAAAAGTAGTCCTAAATATTGTTACTAGCACAGGAGGAATTATTGTATTTCATGTGGAAAGAAATATTTCATGTAAGCCTACCTGAGAAAGTCATGTAAAAACACATAGAAGCTGAGATACCTTATACCTATATGATACAGAGTCATGGATGTCATGTATTAAAATTGGAAACAGTCCTGTAGCTACATGAGAAGTAGGCCTGGATATGTTGAATCCCCATGGGAGGAAGTCCTGGATATTATGATGTTGCCAAAGAAACAGTCCTAGATATCATGTACCTGCATAGGAGTAGTCCTAGATATTGGGTACCTTTATTGGTACTTGCATAGGAGTAAGTAGAGATATCATATAACAACAGGGAAACAGTCCTGTCTATGAGCTACCCACACTGGATGAAGTACTGGACATCTTGTTTACCCATGGGTAGACAATCTGTAAAACATGTGCTGGCATGGTATGAAGTCCTGGTTGTCATGTTTCCATATTTATACCACTCCTGGATATTATGTACCCACAAGGGAATTTTCCAGACTATGATGTACAAACATGGATATTAGCCCCAGAAACCACTTACCCCATGGGAAGAAGTCTTGAATATGATATATGCTATTGGAAGAAAGTCTAAATATTATGTATCTGTATGGGAAGCATTTCTGGATATTGCTACCCAAACAGGAGGAAGTGCTGGATAACATGTACCTGTATGGGAATGGGCTCTCCATAGCACGTGTCAGTCTGGAAAGCAATATTGGATTATCTTGTATCCAAATGGTTAACATTCATGAAATGTACATGCTTGAGAAGCAGTTCTACATAACTCAAACCCAAATGAGAAGAAGTACCTTTACAGGTACCTTTACAATCAAAAGTCCCGTATATTGGTACTCACATGGGAAGAAATACTGGATGTTGTAAACCTTGCTCTTGTAAAAGTATTTCTGTTTATAATTTTTTTTAAACAAACCTGCTTTACCTAGGAACTTATGCAGCTCTTCTGATGCAAGCATTTTTTTTGAAAAGAAGAAACCAGTCTGTTCCCCCCAAATGGGATTTGGTATTCTCTGCAGCAGAAGTATTAAGGTTTTTGCAATTATCCCACTATGAATTGTTCTTTCACATGTTAATGTTTTCTAAAGATAACATTCTGTGCTGCTACAATAACAAATTCTCATGCTGGGATTTCATGATCCTTTCATGGTCTTTCCCTAACACTAACACTAACACTAACCCTAGCCCTATGTCCTTGTGCTTTGTTCCAATATAAATTCATGTTCTCTACTTTTTTGGAAACCAATATTCATTTTATTACATAGGAAATGCATTTCACTGTTTTTTTTAACAAACCTGCTTTATCTAGGAAATATGCACAGCTGTTCTAATTCAAGCAACTTCAGAGTTGCAGGAGAAAGACAGTCCACTTCCCTCTAAATGGGATTCAGTATTCTCTGGACTAGAAGTACTATGATTTTTTACAAATATACCATGGTGAGTTGCTTTTATTCACTTGTGAGTGTGTTTCATAAAAATAACTATTTATGATGTTAAAGTAACAGATTCTTGTATTAGATTCTCCTTTTCCTCTCATGTTCCTCTAACCCTAACCAAAACGGACAATTTTCTGAATAGATACCACATACCAAAGTTAAATCAAGACCAGATAAACCATTTAAATAGATGAATAAGCCCTAAAAAATAGAAACAATCATCAAAAGTCTCCCAACCCAAAAAAACCCTGTGTCAGATTGTTTCAGTGCAGAATTCTACCACACTTTCAAAGAAGAACTAATTCCAATACTCTTAAAATTGCTCCACACAATAGAAACAGAAGAAACATTATCAACCTCGTTTTATCAGGCTACAATTGCCCTGATACCTAAAACCACACGAAAATGAAACAAAGAAAGAGAACTACAGACCAATCTCCCTCATGAACATTGATGCAAAAATACTCAACAAAATATTGGCAAACCAAATCCAAGAATACATCAAAAAAATTATCCACCATGACCAAGTAGGTTTCATCCCAGGGATACAAGGATGGTTCAACATATGGAAATCTGTCAATGTAATACACCATATAAACAATGTGAAAGAAAAAAAAAAACCACATGATCATCTCATTCAATGCTGAAAACGCCTTTGAAAAAATCCAACATCCCTTCATGATAAAGGTCTCAGAGAGACCAGGAATACAAGGAACAATCCTAAACATAATAAAGGCAATTTACAGCAAGCCAACAGCCACCATCAAATTAAATGGAGAGAAACTCAAAGCAATTCCACTAAAATCAGGAACAAGACCAGGCTGTCCACTCTCCCCATATTTATTCAATATAGTATTTGAAGTTCTAGATAGAGCAATAAGACAACAAAAGGTGACCAGAGGGATACAAATTGGAAAAGAAGAAGTCAAACTTTCACTATTTGCAGATGATATGATAGTATACATAACTGATCCCAAAAATTCTACCAGGGAACTCCTACAACTGATAAACTACTTCAGTTAAGTGGCAGGATACAAGATCAACTCAAAAAAATCAGTAGCCCTCTTATACACAAATGATAAAAGGGCTGAGAAAGAAGTCAGAGAAACATCACCCTTTACAATAGCCACAAATAATATAAAATACCTTGGGACAACACTAACTAAACAAGTGAAGGACCTTTTTGATAAGAACTTTAGATCTCTAAAGAAAGAAATTGAAGAAGATATCAGAAAATGGAAGGATCTCCCATGCTCATGAATAGGTAGGATTAATATAGTAAAAATGGCAATCTAACCAAAAGCAATCTACAGATTCAGTGCAATTCTCATCAAAATACTAACACGATTCTTCACAGACCTGGAAAGAAAAATACTCTGGATCTGCCTCCGGAGTGCTGGGATTAAAGGCATGTGCCATCACTAGCCGGCTCAATTGCCATTCTTAAATGTAGTTGAATCACATTCAGTTTCACCTTCTAGGAGAAAGAGTTAATTCAGGGTAAGAACAGTCACTCTTGTGTTCTTCTGGCCATACACAGTACAAATAGCACTCGCGTCTGTTCCCAGCAAGTACAGTGTATTGGACTGAAGAGAAGCTACAATTCTAGTCAGTTTCCAAGGCTGATTTGAACTAGATGTGCTCCGTTTGTGTAGATAGCACAGTTCTTTTGCTGTGAGCCAGCTCACTGTTCTGGCCCTATAGGAAACACAGTAGTGTACAAGAGAGACCGTTTCTAAAAGCAGTTTTTTTTCTTGTAAGACAGGCTAGGGTTCAATTAACATTCTCAAATGGAGTTGAATCACATTCAGTTTCACCTTCTTGCAGCAAGTGTTAATTCAGGGTAAGAACAGCCACTCCTATGCTCTTCTTTCCATACACAGTGCAAATAACACTCGCATCTGTTCCCAGCAAGTACAGTGTATTGGACTGAACAGAAGCTCCTATTTAGTCAGTTTCCAATCCTGATTTGTACTAGATATGCCCTATTTGTGTAGGAACCACAGTTCTTTTTTTCTGAGCCAACTCACTGTTCTGGCCCTATAGGAAACACAGTAGACTACAAGAGAGCCCGTTTCTCAAAAACAGAGTGTTTCTCTTGTAAGGCAAGTTAGGGTTCAATTGCCATTCTTATACAGAGTTGAATCACGTTCAGTTTCATGTTCTAGCAGCAAGTGTTAATTCAAGGTTAGAACTGACACTCTCGTGCTCTCCTGGCCATACGCAGTAGAAATAGCACTCGCATGTATTCACAGCAAGTACAGTGTATTAGACTGAAGAGAAACTCCTATTCTAGTCAGTTTCCAATGCTGAGTTGAACAATATATGCCCCGTTTGTGTAGGAAGTACAGATTTTTGTTCTGAGCCAGCTCACTGTTCTGCCCTATTGGAAACACAGTAGAGTGCAAGAATGCCTGTTTCTCAAAAGCAGAGTATTTTTCTTGTAAGGCACAATGGGTTCAATTAACCTTACTAAACAGAGTTGAATCCTGTTCAGTTTCACGTTCTAGCAGCAACTGTTAATAAATGATAAGAACACCACTCTTGTGCTGTTTTGGCCATAAACATTGCAAATAGCTTTCACGTCTGTTCCCAGGAAGTACAGTGTATTGGACTGAAGAGAAGCTCCTGTTTAACTTAGTTTCCTATACTGATTTGAACTAGATATGCCCCATGTATGTTGGAAGAACAGTTCTTTTGTTCTGACCTATCTCTCTCTTCTGGCCCTATAGGAAACACAGTAGATTACAAGAGTGCCCGTTTCTCAAAAGCAGAGTGTTTTTCTTGTATGGCAAGCTAGGGTTCTATTGCCATTCTTAAAGGGAGTTGAATCATGTTCAGTTTCATGTTCTAGCAGCAAGTGTTAATTCACGGTAAGAACAGCCACTCTTGTGCTCTCTTAGCCATACACTGTGCAAAGAGCACTCGCCTCTGTTCCCAGCATGTACAGTGTATTGGACTGAAGAGAAGCTCCTGTTTTACTTTGGTTCCAATACTGAGTTGAACTAGATATCCCGTTTGTGTAGGAAGCACAGTTCTTTTGTTCTGAGCCAGCTTACTGTACTACCCCAATAAAAAACACAGTAGAAGACAAGAGTGCCCGTTTCTCAAAAGCAGAGTGTTTTTATTGTAAGGCAAGCTACGGTTCAATTGCCATTCTTAAAAGGAGTTGAATCACGTTCAGTTGCACGTTCTAGCAGCAAGTGTTAATTCAGGGTAAGATTAGCCACTCTTGTGCTCTTCTGGCCATACACAGTGCAAATAGCACTCACATCTGTTTCCAGCAACTACAGGGTATTGTAATGAAGAGAAGCTCCTATTCTAGTCAGTTCCAATGCTGAGTTGAGCTCAATATGCCCCGTTTGTGTGGGAGCACCATTCCTTTGTTCTGAGCAAGCTCACTATTCTGGGCCTATAGGAAACACAGTAGAGTCCAGCAATATCCGTTTCTCAAAAGCAGAATGTTTTTCTTGTAAGGCAAGCTAGGATTCAATTGGTATTCTTAAACGGAGTAGAATCACGTTCAGTTTCACGTTCTAGCAGCAAGTGTTAATTCTGGTTAAGAACAGCCACTCTTGTGCTGTTTGGATACACAGTGCAAATACCACTCGCATCTGTTCCCAGCAACTACAGTGTATTGTACTGAAGAGAAGGTCCTATTCTAGTCATATTCCAATGCTGAGTTGAACTCGATATGCCCCATTTGTGTACGAAGCACAGTTCTTTTGTTCTGAGCCAGGTCACTAACCTGGCACTATAGGAAACACATTAGTGTACAACAGTGCCCGTTTCTCAAAAGCAGAGTGTTTTTCGTGTAAGGCAAGCTATGGTTCAATTGCCATTCTTAAAAGGAGTTGAATCACGTTCATTTTTACGTTCTAGCAGCAAGTGTTAATTCAGGCTAAGAATAGCCACTCTTGGGCTCTTCTGCTAATTCACAGTGCAAATAGCACTCCTGTCTGTTCCCAGCAAGTACAGTGTATTGGACTGAAGATAAGCTCCTATTCTAGTCAGTTTCCAATGCTGAGTTGAACTCCATATGCCCTGTTTCTGTAGGAAACACAGTTCTTTTGTTCTGAGTCTGGTCACTCCTCTGGCCATATAGGAAAGACAATAGAGTACAAGAGTGCCCGTTTCTCAAAAACAGATGTTTTTCTTGTAAGACTTGCTTGTGTTCAATTGCCATTTTTAACTGGAGTTGAATCACATTCAGTTTCACATTCGAGAAGCAAGTGTTAATTCAGGGTAAGAACAACCACTCTTGTGCTCTCTTAGACATACACTGTGCAAATAGCAATCGCCTCTGTTCCCAGCAAGTACAGTGTATTGGACTGAGGAGAAGCTCCTGTTCTAGTCAGTTTCCAATGCTGAGTTGAACTAGTTATGTCCCGTTTGTGTAGGAAGCACAGTTCTTTTGTTATGATCCAGCTCACTGTTCTAGACCTATAGGAAAAAGACTGGCACAAGAGTGCCAGTTTTTCTAAATCAGAGTTTTTTTCTTATAACTCAAGCTAGGGTTCAATTTCCATTCTTAAACGGAATTGAATCACATTCAGTTTCACATTCTAGCAGACAGTGTTAATTCAGTGTAAGAACAGCCACTCTTGTGCTCTTCTGGACATACACTGTGCAAATAGCACTTGCGTCTGTTCCCTGCAAGTACAGAGTATTGCACTGAAGAGAAGCTCCTATTCTAGTCAGTTTCCAATGCTGAGTAGAAGTGGATGTGCCCCGTATTTGTAGGAAGCACAGTTCCTTTGTTCTAAGCCAGCTCACTGTTCTGACCCTATAGGGAACATAGTAGAGTACAAGAGTGCCCATTTCTCAAAAGCAG